>NC_091340.1:27585591-27603091 GCF_038502225.1 Cherax quadricarinatus | reverse complement strand
ACTTTGAACAAAGTTCACTTTGATAAAAATGTCCACTTTGAAAAAATGTCCACTTTGAACAAATAATTTCTTAGGACTGGCAAAAGTGCCCACTTACCACTTTCTCACTTAACCACTACCGTGGCAAGTGGAAAAAGTTACCTTACACTGTGATACAAGGGAATGAATTCTCGACCCATTGCTAGGTTGGTAGCTCACTCAGTTCGCACACTGAGGTCCGTGGTTCGATCCCCGGTATGGCTGGAAACATTGGGGGGCGTGTTTCCTTATGGCACCTGCTGACCCTGTTCACCTAGCAGTAAGTAGGTACCTGGGTGTTAGTCGACTGGTGTGGGTCGCATCCTGGGGACAAAATTAACCTAATTTGTGAGAAATGCTCTGCATGATAAGGGGCTTCCTGTGTAGTATGTCACTGATGTTAGTTATGGTCTGTGTAAGTTGAATCATGTACTTGTAGAAATAGAGAGAGAGAGAGAGAGAGAGAGAGAGAGAGAGAGAGAGAGAGAGAGAGAGAGAGAGAGAGAGAGAGAGAGAGAGAGAGAGAGGCCCCTCCCTCAAGATAATGACACTAGCTTCACCGTGACACCAATAACCTGGGTGATTACTGCCACGGTGCGGTGGAATTAGCACCTGCTGCTCTGGCCGCCTGTGGTCAACATCACTGCTGCAACTGCTGCTGCTGCTACTGCTGCTACTGCTGCTACTGCTGCTACTGCTGCTGCTGCTGCTACTGCTGCTGCTGCTGCTACTGCTGCTGCTGCTGCTGCTGCTGCTGCTCCTGCTGCCTCGCCTTGCTCCTATCAATAAACCTAAACCACTAACTTCTGCGTTTAAGAATTATTTGGGGAACGTATAAAACGTGTCTGACAAGCGAGGAGAAAACGTTTATGAGGTTTTTACATGAAGATAGACACGTTTTTGGCTGTTTTTCTGTGTTTTTAGCTTTTGATAGCTTATGGCATGATGGCCTTATATACAAACTCATTGACCTACCAGACCATAACTGGACTTTTCGCAGAGTAATTTATAATTTCTTAACTCAAAGAAAAATCATTCCCACCTTTCATGGCAAGTCGACAGAACCTTTTATACCGACGGCTGGTGTCCCACAAGGTTCTTGTCTCAGTCCACTTCTGTTTAACATTTATGTGAATGACCTTCCTCAACCAGAGTTTAATGACACAATTGTGACACAGTTTGCAGATGATGTTATTCATGTCGTCTCATCAACTCCAGTAACAGGAAAATACAAGTATGAGAGAGTCATAGAAAAAATGAATATTGAACTTCGTCGAACATCTAATTGGGAGAAGAAATGGAGAATTACGACTAATCCTGACAAGGTCCTTGTTAGCACGATAGGATGTTTTGCATCAACCATCGAAGATAAAGGGGGTATCTCCATCAGAGGTACACCTGTAGCCATTAAAAACACTAACAAGATCTTGGGATATGAAATAGACAGGCTGCTCCACTCAACATCTCATGTAACTAAAAAGATCAACACAGCCAAAGCCGGTCTTAGCAGACTCTTTCGATTCAATCAAGCCCCTCAACATGTCAAAAAACATCTGTATAAAATGATAATAAGACCTATACTCGAATACCCTTGTGTCCCAATGTCATTAACAACAAAGACCAACATGCTACGGTTACAAAGGGTCCAGAATAGAGCTCTTCGCTTTATTACCGATACCAGGAGGAGAGACAGAGTTAAAATGGCAGATTTACACACACAACAAGATATTACTGCTATGCCTTGACACCCTAAAAAAGAAACAACTTTATACAATGCAAGAACTATACATGCCAGATAGAGAACATCCTATACAAGCGATAAATACCACGGATTACACCATCAATACTCCGCCTCACAGGACTCAAAGAATGACTCTCCCACAGAGGGTTCGTCGTTTTATTCATAAAGATGATTACCCTCGACCCATGATTTTGAGCAACTTACCTGATGAAGAAGATTGGATACCACCAGAACCCTTCTATGTATACTGAGAAAATCATCGCCCCCAATTAGGGAGACATCTTAAATAACTTTCTAATGTAAAATTATGCTATTGACTATTGTTGGACACCACCATTAAGAAGCTATTGTCACGAACTTATAAACCCGCCAGAAAATTATTGCCTTCATTGTCGCATAAATCTCCGTTGTGCAATCGCGAAAAAAAAAAAAAAAAGCAATTGCAACTTGTATAAT
The DNA here is from genome assembly GCF_038502225.1 of Cherax quadricarinatus. Classification (NCBI taxonomy): domain Eukaryota; kingdom Metazoa; phylum Arthropoda; class Malacostraca; order Decapoda; family Parastacidae; genus Cherax; species Cherax quadricarinatus. The sequence continues at coordinate 27,600,876 of NC_091340.1, read as the reverse complement.
TACTACCAATTCAGAGTCATGTACTTATATACCTATTATATCTATGTGACTCTGATGGGTTAGTATTATACCTCTTAAAGAATATCTTATCATTTCACATACACTTTTTAAATTGCACCAAAGTGGTTGGGCCACTTACCTTTTATATCCTACCTCTCCCCCCCCCTCCCACCCTTTTCCAATATTTCCATCCTTACCCATCCTTCTTCCTTACCCATCTTACCAAAGCTCTGGTCATCAGAACTCAGAACTCAGAGACAGAAAAAACTATTCACGATGAACTTACAAATATAATTAATGTTCTTGTTATCATCACTGCAAAATTCACTCTGGTTAGGCACTGTAAAAATAACAGCCGATATTGTTTCACGTCACCGTGACAACAGTGAACACCGTCACCGTGACAACAGTGAACACCGTCACCGTGACAACAGTGAACACCGTCACCGTGACAACAGTGAACACCGTCACCGTGACAACAGTGAACACCGTCACCGTGACAACAGTGAACACCGTCACCTTGACAACAGTGAACACCGTCACCGTGACAACAGTGAACACCGTCACCGTGACAACAGTGAACACCGTCACCGTGACAACAGTGAACACCGTCACCGTGACAACAGTGAACACCGTCACCGTGACAACAGTTAACACCACGTCACCGTGACAACAGTTAACACCACGTCACCGTGACAACAGTAAACACCACGTCTCCGTGACAACAGTGAACACCGTCACCGTGACAACAGTTAACACCACGTCACCGTGACAACAGTTAACACCACGTCACCGTGACAACAATTAACACCACGTCACCGTGACAACAGTAAACACCACGTCTCCGTGACAACAGTAAATACCACGTCACCGTGACAACAGTTAACACCACGTCACCGTGACAACAGTTAACACCACGTCACCGTGACAACAGTAAACACCACGTCACCGTGACAACAGTAAACACCACGTCACCGTGACAACAGTAAACACCACGTCACCGTGACAACAGTAAACACCACGTCACCGTGACAACAGTAAACACCACGTCACCGTGACAATATTGACAGTTATTGGCAGTGCAGTCTAGTAGCCCGGTGGCCTGGTGGATACACGGAGGGCCCGGGTTCGATTCCCGGCTGGCTGGAAACATTTCGACGCGTTTCTTTACACCTGTTGTCCTGTTCACCTAGCAGCAAATAGGTACCTGGGTGTTAGTCGACTGGTGTGGGTGGCATCCTGGGGGACAAGATTGAGGACCACAATGGAAATAAGACAGACAGTCCTCGATGACGTACTGACTTTTCTGGGTTATCCTGGGTGGCTAACCCTCCAGGGTTAAAAATCCGAACGAAATCTTATCTTATCTTATCTTAGGTCAGCAGGCGAGTGTACAGTGTAGCAGGTGAGTGTACAGTGTAGCAAATGAGTGTACAGTGTAGCAGGTGAGTGCACAGTGTAGCAGGTGAGTGTACAGTGTAGCAGGTGAGTGTACAGTGTAGCAAATGAGTGTACAGTGTAGCAGGTGAGTGCACAGTGTAGCAGGTGAGTGTACAGTGTAGCAGGTGAGTGTACAATGTAGCAGGTGAGTGTACAGTGTAGCAGGGGAGTGTACATTGTAGCAGGTGAGTGTACAGTGTAGCAGGTGAGTGTACAATGTAGCAGGTGAGTGTACAATGTAGCAGGTGAGTGTACAGTGTAGCAGGTGAGTGTACAGTGTAGCAGATGAGTGTACAGTATAGCAGGTGAGTGTACAGTGTAGCAGGCGAGTGTACAGTGTAGCAGGCGAGTGTACAGTGTAGCAGGTGAGTGTACAGTGTAGCAGGCGAGTGTACAGTGTAGCAGGTGACTGTACAGTGTAGTAGGTGAGTGTACAGTGTAGCAGGTGAGTGTACAGTGTAGCAGGTGAGTGTACAGTGTAGCAGGTGAGTGTACAGTCTAGTAGTTGAGTGTACAGTCTAGTAGTTGAGTGCACAGTGTAGCAGGCGAATGTACAGTGTAGCAGGTGAGTGTACAGTGTAGCAGGCGAGTGTACAGTGTAGCAGGCGAGTGTACAGTGTAGCAGGTGAGTGTACAATGTAGCAGACGAGTGTACAGTGTAGCAGGTGACTGTACAGTGTAGTAGGTGAGTGTACAGTGTAGCAGGTGAGTGTACAGTCTAGTAGTTGAGTGTACAGTCTAGTAGTTGAGTGCACAGTGTAGCAGGCGAATGTACAGTGTAGCAGGTGAGTGTACAGTGTAGCAGGCGAGTGTACAGTGTAGCAGATGAGTGTACAGTATAGCAGGCGAGTGTACAGTGTAGCAGGCGAGTGTACAATGTAGCAGGTGAGTGTACAGTGTAGCAGGCGAGTGTACAGTGTAGCAGGTAACTGTACAGTGTAGTAGTTGAGTGTACAGTGTAGCAGGTGAGTGTACAGTGTAGCAGGTGAGTGTACAGTGTAGCAGGTGAGTGTACAGTCTAGTAGTTGAGTGTACAGTCTAGTAGTTGAGTGCACAGTGTAGCAGGCGAGTGTACAGTGTAGCAGGTGAGTGTACATTGTAGCAGGCGAGTGTACAGTGTAGCAGGTGAGTGTACAGTGTAGCAGGTGAGTGTACAGTGTAGCAGGTGAGTGTACAGTGTAGCAGGCGAGTGTACAGTGTAGCAGGTGAGTGTAAGGTGCAGCAGGTGAGTGTACAGTCTAGTAGTTGAATGCACAGTCTAGTAGTTGAGTGCACAGTCTAGTACGTGAGTGTACAGTGTAGTAGGTGAGTGCACAGTCTAGTAGGTGAGTGTACAGTGTAGTAGGTGAGTGCACAGTCTAGTACGTGAGTGTACAGTGTAGTAGGTGAGTGTACAGTGTAGTAGGTGAGTGTACAGTGTAGTAGGTGAGTGTACAGTCTAGTAGGTGAGTGTACAGTCTAGTAGGTGAGTGTACAGTCTAGTAGGTGAGTGTACAGTCTAGTAGGTGAGTGTACAGTCTAGTAGGTGAGTGTACAGTCTAGTAGGTGAGTGTACAGTCTAGTAGGTGAGTGTACAGTCTAGTAGGTGAGTGTACAGTCTAGTAGGTGAGTGTACAGTCTACTAGTTGAGTGTACAGTCTAGTAGGTGATTGTACAGTCTAGTAGATGAGTGTACAGTCTAGTAGGTGAGTGCACAGTCTAGTAGGTGAGTGTACAGTCCAGTAGGTGAGTGTACAGTCTAGTAGGTGAGTGTACAGTCTAGTAGGTGAGTGTACAGTCTAGTAGTTGAGTGTACAGTCTAGTAGGTGAGTGTACAGTCTAGTAGTTGAGTGTACAGTCTAGTAGGTGAGTGTACAGTCTAGTAGGTGAGTGTACAGTCTAGTAGGTGAGTGTACAGTCTACATTCACGCGGGTGCTTGAATGTATGTATTTTATCCACACACACACACACACACATACACACACACACACACACACACACACACACACACACACACACACACACACACACACACACACACACACACACACACACACACACACACACACACACACACACACACACACACACACACACACACACACACACACACACACACACACACACACACACACACACACACACACAATGTAACAACCATCATGGAACATCAAACATTGTCAATAACGAGTTGCAAAATCCATCACTTTTACCACAGCAACACTGGCACTACCACTCTATTTTATGTCGACACTGCAGTGCTTCAGAGGCACTGTTGCTAACTTTGTTTACACTGCAGTACCACAGAAATACTGTTGCTAACTTTTGTCGACATTGCAGTGCCACAGAAGCACTGTTGCTAACTTTTGTCGACACTGCAGTGCTCATAGGCACTGTTGCTAACTTTTGTCCTCACTGCAGTGCTGTCAGAAGTTCCAGAGGCACTGTTACTCTGTCTTATGAAAGCACTGCAATGTCCCGTGAAGCTTAAGTTGCAGGTAAGCTTTAATTATAGAGAAGCTCTACGCAGAGATTGATAGGAATCTACAAAGTTAGATAAAACTCGACAGAGTGTAAAAGCTCTACGTAAAGCTCAATGAAACTCAACACAGAACTTGATAAAGCTCTAAATAGAGCTTGATAATGCTCTACACACAGCTACATAAAGCTTTATGCAGCCTAACAAATCTGTATATGGAGCTAAATAAAGCTCCACACAGAGCTTATTAGAGCTGTCTCCAGATAGTTATAGTTGTTAAAAACTTAAGATTGATAAAGTTCTTCGTAAAGCTTAATAAAACTTTACAAAGTTTGATAAAGCTGTGCACAGACTGTGATAAAGCTCTCCATAAAGCTTTATGAAGCTCTACACAGAGCCTAAGAAAACTTTGCACAGTGCTTGATGAAGCTCTACAGAGAGCTTGATAAAGCTTCTTCGAGCTTGACAAGGCTTCTTAGAGCTCGACAAAGCTTCTTAGAGATTGACAAGGCTTGTTAGAGCTTGATGAAGCTTCGAAGAGCTTGATAAAGTTCCAAGCAGAACTATCTAAAGCTCTACGCAGCTCTATAACAGAAGAGGATTGTACAGTGTCACTGGGTCAAGACTGTACATTCCCTTTCTACCTATTCGTATTCACCTTGTTAATGTATTCCAATTATCATTCCATTGGAGGTATCCCTGAATCCATTGTGTATCCCACAGACTCCACTCTAATAATAATAATAATAATAATAATAATAATAATAATAATAATAATAATAATAATAATAATAATAATAATTATAATTGTCTTCGAAGAAGTAAAGAGGGGAAAAGAAGATGACTTGGGTTTGAAGCCTATCTACTATATGAGTCATGAAGATTGAATGCCTTCTATATATCACTAGTCAAGGATTTCTTAATACCTAAAATTTTGATTAAAATATTAAGCTATCAGAGAATATACACTGAAATATATACTTATTTTATGGTATGTTTGTATAAAATGTGTGTGTGTGTGTGTGTGTGTGTGTGCTCACCTATTTGTGGTTGCAGGGGGTCGAGTCATAGCTCCTGGCCCAGCCTCTTCCCTTCTCGTTACTAGGTCCTCTCCATCCCTGCTCCATGTGTGTGTGTGTGTGTGTGTGTGTGTGTGTGTGTGATTGTGTGTGTGTGTGTGTGGTGTGTGTGGTGTGTGTGTGTGTGTGTGTGTGTGTGTGTGTGTGTGTGTGTGTGTGTGTGTGTGTGTGTGTGTGTGTGTGTGTGGTGTGTGTGTGTGTGTGTGTGTGTGTGTGTGTGTGTGTGTGTGTGTGTGTGTGTGTGAATACACAAATCACCCGCAGTAATAAGAAGGAAACTAATGACGACGTTTCTATCCGAGTTAGACCATTGACAAGTCACAATGAAACGTGTCACTGGTCCAATTCGGACCGAAATGTTGTCATTGCATTTCGTCTCCTTATTGCGGGTTATTTGTGCATCGTTCCAGTTGTGTGTTTTATATATTATTTCTTAAAACACTTTTGAGAGTATATACAATGGGGTATAAACCCTTTCCAGTGAATATTTCTACTCTCGGTATATTCACACTGAGAGATACCTGCTTCTCAGCGTAAATACACTGAGATACACTCCTTTTGATGTATATATTCGTCTGTGTGTGTATATACTGAGAGGTGCACAATTTTCAAGGTATATACACCTTTCCGAATGTATATAAATTGTTGTTCTCTGAGTATGTGCAATGAGAAATACACACTTCCAGTAATAAATACTCTCGGTTCATACACACTAATGCATGTCTCTGAGTGTGTACCAACACTACAACTCGCACTGTACTGAATGTGCATCACCAGAGATGCACTCCGCAGAAAATATACAAGATTCTCAACGCACTACACTGGGTATAATCAACGATTTATGAAAGAGCTCACCGCAAGCTTCATGTTGTGACGGTGTCCAGAGGTGTGTGTGTGTGGAGCACCTTCCAGCACACCTTATATAACCCTCGGCACCTGGGTGAGTGGCTGTCACCCTCTCTATTCCAGCTTGTTATTTATCTTAGTAAAACAATGCATTGCCCGAAAGTTATTTAGTTAACTACGATGTGAATACTCACATAAAATACTCTAGAAGAAATAGCTGGGAAGAGGTAGTAGTTAGTTATATAAGAAGAAACATCAGGCGAGCAGAGTCTTAATATATGACGTCATGGAGAGTCCTGACGTCAGGTAGGCAAAAAGTAGCTAGACGATGTTGCCAGCAATAAGGAAGAGATGTCAGCGTACGGTAATGCCCAGTGTTTGTACGTACCATTCATGGTGTTGCTTCCAACTTAGCTAGATTTTTACCATTATGTTTGTTTGTGAGGGGCATACATACGCGAGAACTTGGGACTAACTATATATATATATATATATATATATATATATATATATATATATATATATATATATATATATATATATATGTATATAAATATATATATATATATATATATATATATATATATATATATATATATATATAGATAGATAGATAGATAGATAGATAGATAGATATACATGTATATGTCGTGCCGAATATGAAAAAACTGGTCAATTAGCAAGAACTCATTTACAATTAAGTCCTTTCTGAAATTTTCTTTTATATGTTTAAAGATATATTTTTTCATTAATGTTAATGTAAATTTTTGTAATTTTGCACCAAAAGAATCTTAGAAAACTTACCTAACCTTATTATAACAAGAACAATTTATTTTAGCCTAACCCAACTAAATATATTTTAGATTTGTTTACAATAATTTAATACTAAACAACCACAGTGAAATATATTTTTTTCGTTAGGTTCAGAATGATTTTGGCGAAATTATTGCATACACAAATTTTCACTTGTCCTATATGGCAAGATGAGCGTTGCTATTTAAGCCAAGGTGGCAAGTTCTGCCTATTCGGCACGACATATATATATACATATATATGCCGCCCCTATTCTCGCCGAACACAGGTGTATTTGTGGCAGTGAAGCAGCAGACCGATTCGGGTACCATGGTCTTGTGTGCCGTAAATCCGTGGGAAAGATTGCAAGACATGAGGAGGTTAATAACATTATCAAGAGGAGCCTCACAACAGCTGGATGCCCAGCAGTAAGGGAGCCACCCCAACTATGCAGATCTGATGGCAGCCAGAAGCGTCCAGATGGTATCACCCTTCAAGCCTGGACAGATGGGAAGCAGGTGGTGTGGGACTATACATGTGCATCTACCTTGGCTGATACCTATCTCCAATACACCAGGGAGGAAGGAGGGGCAGCCGCCAGCTTCAGGGAGTCCCAAAAATCTAGAAAATATAGAGAACTTGCCCATCATTATATGTTTGTTCCCATAGGCTCAGAGACCCTTGGTTCATGGGGAAAGAGTGCATCTAAATTCCTTAAGGAGCTGGGAAAAAGACTCATCAGGGTAACTAGGGATCCCAGGGCAGCTAGTTTTCTGTTCCAGCGGCTAAGTACGGCTGTTCAAAGGGGTAATGCCTGCTGTATTTTGGGTACACGCCCCAACTCTGAGGAGCTGGATGAGATTTTCTCCTTATAATCGGTGATACACACGTAACAACATGTACTTTATATGCCACCTTTATATCAAGAATGTATCTCTTAAATCTTCTGTACCATATTATGTAATAAAATATTCCTATTGGTAAAAAAATATATATTAAAAGATGGGGTGGTAGGGGAAGTGGAATATTCAAACGGCTTCAGGAAGAAATCCAAATATATATATATATATATATATATATATATATATATATATATATATATATATATATATATATATATATATATATATATATATATGGTTTAGAAAGACACGTAAGTAAACACTATGACATATTTATTAGAAAACGTTTCGGTCCTGGGACCTTGATCACTTCTAACATACAGAGGGAGAAAGACATTATATATATAGGCGGAGAGTGAGGTGTGAGTGACGCACGTGACCTGAGGAATGTCATGTTGTGATGAGGACGGATAGACGATGAAATTATGTGACTCCTGTGTTGTTGGGTTGGTGGTGCTTAAGTATCATGTATGCCAATGTTTTTGAAATTTTGTCGTTTCCAGTGTTACGTTCTATAGTGTCGGTGACGGCGATTAGTGAGGCTTCTAGGCATCGTCGGCGTCTGAGGTCTGGTTCGGTGAGAACGAGTTATGCCTCATTCCAGTTCATCAAATGCCCCGTGGAGTCTCTGTGGAGGACACAGGCGTACCTTACATCGTCTCTGTTAGAGGCATTTCGATGCTCATTCAGGCGGACTGCAAGATCTCTGCCTGTCTCGCCTACATATTTCTTGGGACAGAACCCACAGGGGATAGTGTAGACGCCTGCTGTAGAAGCTAGAGGTGTGGGGCTGCGTTTCGTAGTGAGGTCTTTGATAGATGATGTGTTTATGGTGGAAACGTTGATGTTACTCATAGCAAGTGCCCGGCGAGTATTCGTGACAACATCACCACATGGGAGTACTATGAACTGCTTAGGGGGCTGGTCCATGGGCGGTTTGTTGAGAATAGCTTGTGCCTTGAGTCTGCAATCTCGGATGAAGAAAGATGGAAACTGAAGACGTGTAAAGGCTTGTGTTATGTAAGTGCATTCTTCTTCTAGAAAACAAGGGCTGGAGATGCGAAGAGCTCTCAAGAAGAAGCCAATGAGGACTCCTCTCTTAGTGCGGGTGTCTTGGTGTGAATAAAAGTGTATAAGATCGTCCTTGTCGGTAGGTTTTCTATACACTTGTTAGAGAAGTTTGTCACTGTCGGGAGATTTGCACAGGAGAACGTCGAGGAAAGGAAGTTTGCCATCGTTTTCGAGTTCAAGTGTAAACTTTATTGATGGTTCAGCTGCATTGATCTTGTTGAGAAGGGCCTGGATATTGAGACGTCTCGGATAGAAAACCAATATATCATCAACGTATCTTAGCCAGGTAACAGTGTTGGGAATAAGGGTGCTGAATTTCTCTGTCTCCAGGTTTTCCATGAAGAGGTTGGCGAGCACAGCACTGAGCGGGCTGCCCATTGCCATCCCAAAGCACTGTTTGTAACAGTTGTCCTGATACTTGAAGAAGTTGAAATTAACACAAAGTTCCACTAGATTGATGAAATCTAGAAGAGGTAAAGGGAGGTCGTGGTTTTCAGTGAGCCTCTGTCTCAGAATGTTGATTGCAACGTCAGTAGGAACGTTGGTAAAGAGGGCTGTGACATCGAAGGAAGCCATGCTTTTGTTTTTGACATTCAGGTTGGAAATTCGAGAGAGAAGGTCACCTGAGTGTTTGAGGTGGGCTTGACTGATGGTGCTCAGAAGCGCTGAAAGGTATTTGGCAAGGTGGCCGGCTAGTCCGTGTGGTGCACTCCCTATGCCCAAAGTGATAGGCCGTAGTGGGATGCCAGGTTTGTGTGTCTTAGGAAGGCCATACAGGCGTGCTGGTTTCGGTTGACCTGGTAAAAGTTTAAGTAGTTTTTTGCCTTGTTCTGATTTTCGTAAGATGCTACTAGCCTTTTGAAGGAAAGTCTGGGTACTTTGAAGTAGCACTTATTCTGATACATACATGTATATATATAGATATATATATATATATATATATATATATATATATATATATATATATATATATATATATATATATATATATATATATATATATATATATATATATATATAAGAGTCTGTCAATGACCGGGTGGAGGGGGAGGAAGGCACAAATCGTAGACTATAACTGACTCACGAAATCGTAATGACACGATTACAAACAAACCATACCACGGGCGGGATTTGAACCCGCGGTCTGGAGTTTTGAGACTCTCTGACCGCGGGTTCAAATCCCGCCCGTGGTATGGTTCGTAGACTATAAATTTAGAAGCCCAGCACTCGACCACCAGACTTTTCATAGGGAAGAATCAGAAGCAGCATCTCTGTATATGTCACCGTCAGAGGCGCCAACTGTAACCCGACTAAATTTCCTTCAGTTTATGAACCACGGTTAGTTCCTCCCGTCCATCATTCTGTTTATTCATCAAAGAAAAAAATCATATTGTGATTGGCCGAGATGCGAACCCGAGATTTTAGGAAGTCTTCCAAGAAACCAGCTAAACTTTCGACGCTCTAGACCGCTACACCACAGTGGTACTAGACATCTTTCCCTTAATGTCCCTTCTAACAGATCTTGGTCACTTGAAGACACGAAAACAAGCCAAGGGCCATTTCCTTAATCCATACAAATGCAATATCTATACTGGCAACTCCTTCAGTCATTACCCAATTACCCTTACGAATAGCATCTTGCTTGGAGCCCGTCTAGGATCTAATGTCCTCCTGACTTGCTGGTTCAATCCTGATGCTACGTACTCTAAGATGGGCCTGACATATGCCGTGTGTATTATCGTGAATTATTCCTTGTTGAGGTTTATGAAAGCTGTCCTTAAACTAGCCAGTCTCATGTTTGCTACCGTGGTAAATCGGTTGATGAGTGCCTCAGGGGAGATGCTCTGAATTATACTTAGTACCACCTAGGTACTTCTCTTTCAAAGAATTCTGCAACCTTGGTCCCCCGATCCTGTTGTGTGTGTGTGTTTGTATTATATTCAATAATCGAAGAATGTATTCACACATGGTTTAATACACTTCAAGAGGGAGGAATGAGTTATTTGGCGCTAGAAGCTGCTCTTCGCCCTCCCTGGATACCTAGGGAACCTGAAGTACTTCACCTATTTACTACCTATTCTCCAGGTGTTGGGTCATCTCTATGAGGTTACCGAGTCTTTGCGAATATAATACAACAACAACTCAATACATTAAGTATCTATACACTCACAAAAATGTGTATATCTATGTAAACGACATTAAAAGAAAAACTATTCAGGAAATATATGCAGAAGAACCGGAGATATCAACTCCGTTAGGTAATGATCCACAACATCAGGAAAGTTATATCTGTTAACATCTGGAGCAGTGCCTAATACTGCGGTGTAGTTCCTGTGTATTTGTATGTGTATGGGTGAATCTGTGTGTGTCCTCTGCATGTGGTTGCAGGGATCGATCCACAGCTCCTGGCCCCTGTCTGTCCGTACTCACCAGGACTAATATTCATATTAGGAAAATTGTGTATAAGAGATGCTTATACACAACTTATACACTTATACACTTATACACTTATACACAGCTTTCCTATTACGAGTGTTAGTCTTGGTTTTGTCTCTGTAGTCGCCCATCCAAACATCAAAACACTCGTGACTTGACTTGATCTTGTCTTCTCTCCCTAACTCCTTCTTTCCTGCTTTATCTTTGTCTCATTTTTTTTCTGCCTAGGTGTGTTCTGGCCTTCAGTTTTTGCCTCCCCTGTGTTTTTGGTCCCACCCCTGTGAGCCAGTAGCTCTCCTGCAGTGCTCCTTTTTCTTGTCCTTAGACTTACTCCACTTCAAATATTAAGATTACTACTTTTCTGTTGGGTGATAAATGGTTTTGAAAACCGACAAGTTGAAGAATTGAGACACTTATGCAACATATGGGAATCTTTATTGAAGAAACGTTTCGCCACACAGTGGCTTCATTAGTCCAATACAAAGCAGAAATGTGTAAGGAGAGGAGGAGTTTCAGGTAATCAGTCCCTCAGTGATGGACTGAATACATCGATTCCAGACCGAAGGACTGATTACCTCAAACTACTCCTCTCCTTACACATTTCTGCCTTGTACAGGACTGATGAAGCCACTGTGTGGCGAAACGTTTCTTCATTAAAGATTCCTGTATGTTGCATAAGAGTCTCAGTCTATTTTCCTATTACTACTACTGCTACTACTACTACTACTACTACTACTACTACTACTACTATGACTACTACTGCTGCTACTACTACTACTACTACTGCTACTTCTCTGCAATTACTACCACTACTGCTTCTATTATTGCCTCACTTGACTCCCATTTCTGTCTACCACTACTGCCCCCCCATATTTACTACTATTACTACTACTACTACTACTACTACTACTACTACTACTACTACTACTACTACTGCTGCTGCTACTTTTCCACTACCAGCATTACCTCCACTACTACTACTCCACCTCTTTCTTCCTTTCTCTGTCCCGTCGCTGTCCCCCTCTCCTATACATAGTGGCTCCCTCACCTTCGTGTGTTAGTGTGACTTGTAAATGGTCCAGGTCGGACGGAAGCGTCTTCATAAGCTTCTCTATCCTATGTGTACAATTCTATTATTTATATGTGTACGATTTATATGTGTATTATTTATATGTGTAGGATTCTATTTATGTGAGAGCAGCATCCACTGAGAAAGCAGCATCTCTCAGTGCCTTGATAAACCGAGTCATCTCGGGGACTAGAAAAAAAGTGATACTCAACGAGACCACATTTATGATATTTCACTTTGGAAACCTTTAAGATATGACAAGAAAAACGATTGGTAGTACAGTCAGTTTACACACTGAAGTTCGTGATTCGATCCCCGGTACGGGTGGTCATATTTGGGTTTGTTACTTTAAGACACCTGTTGTCCCTGTTCACCTAGTAGTAAATAGATGCCTGGGTGTTAGTGGACTGGTGTGGGTCGCATCCTGGGGACAAAACTAACCTAATTTGCCCGAAGTGCTCTCCATAACTCGGGGCTTTCGATATAGTATGTCGCTGATGTCAGCTATGGTCTGTATAAGTTGTATCATGTACTTGTAGAAATAATCATTATTATTATTATTATTATTATTATTATTATTATTATTATTATTATTATTATTATTATTATTATTATTATTATTATTATTATTATTATTATTGTTGTTGTTATTATGTTTATAATTATTATTATTATTATTATTATTATTATTATTATTATTATTATTATTATTATTATTATTATTATTATTATTATTATTATTATTGTTGTTGTTATTATGTTTATAATTATTATTATTATTATTATTATTATTATTATTATTATTATTATTATTATTATTATTATTATTATTATTATTGTTGTTGTTGTTGTTGTTGTTGTTGTTGTTGTTGTTGTTATTATGTTTATAATTATTATTATTATTATTATTATTATTATTATTATTATTATTATTTTTATAATTATTATTATTATTATGATTATTATTTAAAAAAAATAAAAACTGATGGTCAACTACACCAAATTTCAGATAATCCACATTGGAAAATTTTAAGATTTGGTAAGATTAACGGAAAATATATATATAAGAACTCAAAACACTGATAAGAGAGGAAGAGGAATGTGAGACACATATGAGTGATAATGTCAAATGTTACCATCAAGGATCACAACAGTGTTACCATCACAACTGCGTGGAAAATGATAAGCAGGATGGTTGTAACCTTCACAACGAGATTCTGACCTAATGCTTCCCTTTTTTAAATCTTTCCTAGATAACAATAATGATTTCAACTAAAAGATCCCCCATTCTTTTGTTTTTTTTTAAGGCGTCGCCTCCATAGGTTGTTACCTTCGGAATACTGGCCAGAAGGATACGTAATTTCCTACCAATGTTCAGTACCCTATATATAAAAGAAGGTTTTGTACTGAGTTTACTAAAAGATTACTCTGAGTAATTTTTGAAGGGGTGGAGGGGTAAGCCAGCGCAAGGCCTCGGTCAGATGACCTAAAGCTCCACTTGCGGGTCATCTGACTAAGACCCGCGTCAGAAAACACTTGTACTGTTTCCTGACGAACTTTATCTAACCTATAGTAACGAGACAACACTGTTAATCATACTTAAGTGACTTGACGAACATATTCCTGTCGTCAGGAGGAGACTTCACAGATTTCTTCAGACAGTTCCTGATTAACCGAGCTGTGATGCATACGTTGGACTGTCTGGTGCAAACCCCATCCGCTTAATTCATCATTTCATTGGTCCTAACACCGGGTCGCAGGAACGCTGAGCCTAGATCGCCAATAAGTCAAATATATGACTCGCGAATTCATAATGAGACGATTACAAACAAACCACTGAACGGGCGGGGCTTGAACTCACGGCAAGTGAATCGTAACCTCCCTATGTATAAATATATCTGGTTGGATGAGTCTTATTGTAGCCAGCTGGCCTTGTGGCTTACGTGTTGGCCTTCAGTTTTACGACTAGCTTGCCGCGAGTGCGAGCTTCACCTGTACAGTGGCAAGTGAATTATACTTATTAACATCACCCCACTTAGCTACACTTACCTCATAAATTAGAAAAAAAAGGAGATTTTTCACAGGATAGTTAAGACAACACGTTATTAAATGACTCAGTGTTTGTGTCGCCCAGCTGACGGTCAACTGTCTTCTGGTAGGTTTTTGTAGCCATGTTGTAAAAAGTTGTTTTACTTGTTATATCTAACATTACTACTACAGAAGCCTTCATTCATGTGTGTGTGTGTGTGTGTGTGTGTGTGTGTGTGTGTGTGTGTGTGTGTGTGTGTGTGTGTGTGTGTGTGTGTGTGTGTGTGTGTGTGTGTGTGTGTGTGTTGTGTGTGTGTGTGTGCGTGCTTGTGTGTGTATTAATATGTAGTTACAGGGGTTGAGTCTTAGCTCCTGGTCTCGCCTCTTCGATGATCGCTATTAGGCTCACTCTCCAGGCTTCGATTTAGCTTACCGGGATGTGTAATGTGTACAGCAAGTATCATATATATATATATATATATATATATATATATATATATATATATATATATATATATATATATATATATATATATATATATATATATATATAACAACACTGCGCTAGCCAAGAATTCGAACCCATGTTGTACTGGCCCGCCATTGTGAGCGATAAACACATGATGCCTTAACCCACAAGACCACCCAATCCTACAAGAACCAAGCACCCAGCCAAGCTAGGTGTGTTACTCTTGGTCCGAGGACATACGGAGGTGTCTCAACTTGCAAACTTATTTCATTCTCATCCCTGTTTGGTGTACTACCAGATATATATTATTGTAAACACGAAATAGTGTTATTGATCAATAACAACACTGCGCAACACTTGGCTAGCCCAGTGTTGTTATTAATGTTAGGAAGAAATACTTCCTAACATTCCTGTGACTCATCTGAATCTTCAACTTCCATTTGTGAACCCTTGTTTCTGTGTCCCTTCTCTGGAACATCCTGTTTCTGTCCACCTTGTCGACTCCTCTCAGTATTTTATATGTTGTTATTATATCTCTATGTCGCCAAGTCGTAGGACGTACCCCTTAGCTCCGGGACTGGTTTTGCTGCAAGCCTTTGCACTTTCTCTAATTTTCTTACATCTTCGGTTAGGTGTGGGTTCCAAACTGGTGCTGCATACTCTAATATGAGTCTGGCGTACACGGTGTACAGAG
>NC_091340.1:27555591-27580591 GCF_038502225.1 Cherax quadricarinatus | reverse complement strand
ACCTTACCTAACCTAACCTAACCTAACCTAACTTAACTTAACCTAACCTAACATAACCTAACATAACCTTACCTAACCTAACCTAACCTAACCTAACCTAACCTAACCTAACCTAACCTAACCTAACCTAACCTAACCTAACTTAACTTAACCTAACCTAACCTAACATAACCTTACCTAACCTAACCTAATCTAACCTAATCTAATCTAGTCTAAACCTAACCCTAAACTAACTAACATTGAATATACATATAATGCCAGGATTTTATGTATGATATTTACAGTTTCTACAAGTCATGTGTTTTCCATAAATGACAGACTTAAATATTTTGGTTTTATTATTTTGGCTTTGCTTAAAAATTATAATAAAACCTAATGTTTTTTTTAAGTGTTTAATGCCATCATATAGGGTATACTTCATATACTTCCTAAACCTGACTTCCTACAAATAAAACTGACATCTCACCCTACATTAAGACTGCATATATTTTTAGGTAAGTAATGGGTATACTGTGTGTGTATTATGCTTTGTATTTTTTTAATGTCTAGTTTTATTGCTAACTTAATATATGTTAGTGTAAACTTGTTATCTGGCATTTATATGCATTTGTAAGTGGAAATAAATGGCGTTCTGCTTTCCGGCGATGTCTGCTTTTCGGCAGTAGTCTGGAACCTAACCTGCCGTATAAGTGGGGCCCTACTGTATAAATTGTGTTGTTAACGTGTACAAGTCATGTTCTCTCAGTTAATAGCTGATTTAAATTATTTTTTTTATCACTCTGCTTATGGTATTTAAATAAAATGGGATTTTTTTTTTCCAAACACCATCATGGCTGAAACAGTTTGCCAAGATCCCTTTTTAATACTTTACTCAAAATTTCCATTCTATTTGTGGTCGAAATAGAATGGGAAGTGTTGATGTCGCTTTGTTGACATCAACAATGTTCTTTTGCCTTATGTCAGAGATCAAAGTCATCCCGTTAACTGGTCCTCTGCTAAAACTATCCACACAGCCTGGTTGATCAGGCCTGATCCACCACGAGGCCTAGTCTGTGACCAGGCCTCGGGGGCGTTGATCATCAAAACCCTCTCCAGGTATACTCCAGTTATACCTCTTGTAGCCTTTACAGGCGCTGTCTTGTGGTATCACTTCTTACACACAACTTTCCTGTTATGACTCTTCGTCCTGGCTTTGCCTGTCTGTTTCTTTACCTCCCTCTGAATATCTGAATTCTCTCTTAACTTGATCTTACCTTTTCCTATTTTATTTTCATTTTGACCTGCACTCTGCATTATCTTTGCCTTCCCTGTATTCTAACTTTCCCCTCTTTCTTGTTTCCTCTTCTTTCCTTGCTTGCTCCAACTGGGCCACTTCAACCCAGGATAATTCTCGTTACTCTCTTCCTACTTTTGCCCGGCAATGATCACTAGAGCTGCAGTGCACCTCTGTTCTTATACTCTTTGGTTTACTACTATTACTATTACGACTACTACTACAAATTCTTTCGCTATTGCTACAATAAATTGTCGTCTCTGCCATTACTACTAACTCTACAACTACTGCTACTACATCATTACAGCTACTACCTCTACTGCTACCGTTATTACAACTACCACTAATTCGTCTGATACTACTGCCGCTAATTCTACGTCCACCACCAGTATCACTACAGCCACTGCTACTGTTACTACTTCTACTACTAGTAATACTACTACTACTGCTACTTTCACTATCACTTTTACCACTCGCTTCCTCCCCATCCTATTCCGTATTGTCTTCAGGCCTTCTCTAAGTTTCTCTCCCCAGTTGTTACTTGACAATAGTCAAGGACGAACCGAACCATCATTCTTAAGTTCTTCTCCGAAGTACTGAGAAGAAATGCTTGGTAGATGAAAAAGAAGAAAGATTTAGAAAAAGATTTAGAAGACTTTCGATTATTGATATTATTTACGTTTGAGAGCTCAGGCATTTGTTTACAGCTGGGCAAGTAGAGGCAGTGTGTATTAGGAGACTTGCCCATACGTCTCGCTCTGCCCAGGCTGCCATCCACATCAGTCTACCAATTATGGTAGGATTATGAAGGATGGCAAGATCATGCAGGATCATACAGGCTGGCAGGATTATATACTAGGATGGTAGGATCATGCAGGATAGCAGGATCATTCGAGATAGCGGGATCATACAGGATGGTAGGATCGTGTAGGAGGGCAGGGGATCATGTACTAGGATGGCAGGATAATGCAGAATGGCAGGATCATATTGGATGGCAGGATTATGTACTAGGATGGGAGAATCATTTACTAGGATGGCAGAATCATGTACTAGGATGACAGAATCATGTACTAGGATGACAGAATCATGTACTAGGATGACAGAATCATGTACTAGGATGGCAGAAACATGTACTAGGATGACAGAATCATGTACTAGGATGGCAGGATCTTGTACTAGGATGGCAGAATCATGTACTAGGATGGAATCAGTACTAGGATGGCAGAATCATGTACTAGGATGGCAGGATCATGTACTAGGATGGCAGAATCATGTACTAGGATGGCAGGATCATGTACTAGGATGGCAGAATCATGTACTAGGATGACAGAATCATGTACTAGGATGGCAGGATCTTGTACTAGGATGGCAGAATCATGTACTAGGATGGCAGGATCATGTACTAGGATGGCAGAAACATGTACTAGGATGACAGAATCATGTACTAGGATGGCAGAAACATGTACTAGGATGACAGAATCATGTACTAGGATGACAGAATCATGTACTAGGATGACAGAATCATGTACTAGGATGGCAGAAACATGTACTAGGATGGCAGAAACATGTACTAGGATGACAGAATCATGTACTAGGATGGCAGAAACATGTACTAGGATGACAGAATCATGTACTAGGATGACAGAATCATGTACTAGGATGGCAGAAACATGTACTAGGATGACAGAATCATGTACTAGGATGACAGAATCATGTACTAGGATGACAGAATCATGTACTAGGATGGCAGAAACATGTACTAGGATGGCAGAAACATGTACTAGGATGGCAGGATCATGTACTAGGATGACAGAATCATGTACTAGGATGGCAGGATCATGTACTAGGATGGCAGAAACATGTACTAGGATGACAGAATCATGTACTAGGATGGCAGAAACATGTACTAGGATGACAGAATCATGTACTAGGATGGCAGAAACATGTACTAGGATGACAGAATCATGTACTAGGATGGCAGAAACATGTACTAGGATGGCAGAAACATGTACTAGGATGACAGAATCATGTACTAGGATGGCAGGATCATGTACTAGGATGACAGAATCATGTACTAGGATGGCAGAAACATGTACTAGGATGGCAGGATCATGTACTAGGATGGCAGAAACATGTACTAGGATGACAGAATCATGTACTAGGATGACAGAATCATGTACTAGGATGACAGAATCATGTACTAGGATGACAGAATCATGTACTAGGATGGCAGAAACATGTACTAGGATGGCAGAAACATGTACTAGGATGACAGAATCATGTACTAGGATGGCAGAAACATGTACTAGGATGACAGAATCATGTACTAGGATGACAGAAACATGTACTAGGATGGCAGAAACATGTACTAGGATGACAGAATCATGTACTAGGATGACAGAATCATGTACTAGGATGGCAGGATCATGTACTAGGATGACAGAATCATGTACTAGGATGACAGAATCATGTACTAGGATGACAGAATCATGTACTAGGATGGCAGAAACATGTACTAGGATGACAGAATCATGTACTAGGATGGCAGAAACATGTACTAGGATGACAGAATCATGTACTAGGATGGCAGGATCATGTACTAGGATGGCAGAAACATGTACTAGGATGACAGAATCATGTACTAGGATGACAGAATCATGTACTAGGATGGCAGGATCATGTAGGATATCAGGTATAACGGACAAGTTTGAGGGAAAGATGCGAAGTACAGTAAAACTTTCTTATACTTTAATAATAATAATAATAATAATAATAATAATAATAATAATAATAACAATAATAACTTGTTGAAGGCTAACTATTATATTCCTGGTTTAGTACACACAGCACCTAGCAAAATGGGAGGTAATCAAGTTTGATCTGAGGAAGGAGCAGGGTAGCAGAGGAAAGTGAAAGTTAGAGGTGCAGGGGCGTGATGGTCCTTTTCTAGAAAGGGACACGGATTACGAGAATTTTAAGCCAAAGTTTTACCTGGCCATGATGCTGATTCGTTCCCAAAGGCGACTTATCACTCTGGATGCTCGTGTATAATTTTTCAGTGAAATTTTGATATAGTGTGTTAAGGAATCGTCTATAGGAGACGACTTCACTGTAAATTGACTCGTATTTAGATGGTAGACTGGATAGACTGGGAGATTAGGTTTAAAGCTTACCTACTACATGAGGGTCATTAAGGCTACGTGTTACCTATACACTACCAGTCAAATATGCTTCAATTCCTATAATGTGGAGCGGTTCAGTGATGGTGCAGTTTACTCGATACCATCAGCATCCGCGGACATTCCTGGTCAGAATGTCCTAACAGAATGTACCTGGATGTTAGTAGACTGTTGTGGATGGTATTATGGGCAGGGTGAGACATACCTGGAGTCGGGGGTCAATGCCCCCGCTGCCCTGTCCATGACCAGGCCTTGCTGTGGATCAGGGTCTGATCAACCAGGCTGTTACTGCTGGTCGCACGCAAAATGGACCACAGCCCGACTGGTCAGGTACTGACTTCAAGATAGCCAGGGGTCTATTGGCAATCCCCTTTATGTATGCTGGGAGGCAGTTGAACATAGGGGCAAGGTTCTTCACAACTAATGGCCTTATTCACCAAACAGTAAATAGGTACCTGGGTGTTAGTTCACTGGGCAGGCACGTATAAGTTCCATCAAACACCTTAACTACTGGGAGCGCCTGGAAGCATTTGACTTGTACTCACCGGAGCGCAGGCGAGAGAGATATATCATAATCTACACCTGGAAGATTCTGGAGGGACTGATCCCTAATCTACACACAGAAATCACTCCCTACGAAAGCAAAAGACTTGGCAGGCGATGCAACATACCATCAATGAAAAGTAGGAGCGCCACTTGTACGCTAAGTGATACCACAATAAGTGTCTGGGGCCCAAGACTGTTCAACAGCCTCCCACCAGCCATAAGGGGCATTGCTAATAGACCCCCTGGCTGTCTTCAAGAGGAAGCTGGACAGATACCTAAAGTCAGTGCCGGATCAGCCGGGCTGTGGTTCGTACGTTGGACTACGTGTAGCCAGCAGCAACAGCCTGGTTGATCAGGCCCTGATCCACCGGGAGGCCTCATCGTGGTCTGGCCGCGGGGGCGTTGATCCCCGGAATACCCTCCAGGTAGACTCCAGGTAGGCCTCCATACACCATCTTCTTTCCATCTCTTTATTTTACTTCTCTTCTTCAACTTCTTCTTCTTCTTCTTCTTCTTCTTCTTCTTCTTCTTCTTCTTCTTCTTCTTCTTCTTCTTCTTCTTCTTCTTCTTCTTCTTCTTCTTCTTCTTCATCTTCTTCTTCTTCCATTCTGGTTACAAGCAGTGTTAATGTTCTCTGGATGTCAAGGTGCCGTCTGTCTTCATAACAAACAAATTGTCTCAACTTTCACTCGGGTGATGGAAATAGTCGAGTGACCATGAATGATAGGGGCCCCTCCCCGTGCGCAAGAGA
This sequence comes from Cherax quadricarinatus, assembly GCF_038502225.1. Lineage (NCBI taxonomy): Eukaryota > Metazoa > Arthropoda > Malacostraca > Decapoda > Parastacidae > Cherax > Cherax quadricarinatus. The sequence continues at coordinate 27,574,842 of NC_091340.1, read as the reverse complement.
CACTTTCTCTCTGGGGACCCCTAGGTGGGGCCCATCCTCTGAGGGAACCTACATCCAAGTGGGGGCCATACCTCTTTGAGAACTCTCTCTCGTTTGACCGCTCCTCCTCTGAGGAACCCCCTCCCCTCCTGTTAGGGTTCTGATTCCTGTGAGGACTCATCCTCCTCTTAGGGTTCTCATTCCTGTGGGGACCCCTTTCCCCTCCTGTGGGGACTCTTCCCTCTTGACATTCAAGAATGAAGCATTTTCAGAGAAAGAGAGAGAAAGAGAGAGAGATTGTTAAATACATATAAATATGGTTATATTTATGTATTGTTGCAGCCACGGTATGCACCATTTTGCTCTCAACACACACACAGAATATATATAAACATGAAATAACTGATTTTGAATCATTAACAGAACTGAGGCTAGCCGAGGATTCGAACCCATGTCGTTTTGGCCCGCCTCATGGTGAGCGAAAATCACGCATGACGCTCTAACCCACAGGATCACGCAATCCTACAAAAATCACGCACCCAGCAGAGCTAGGTGTTTTACCGTGATCCGAGGACATACGGTGGTGTGGGTGCATCAGAGCTAATTTCATTTTACTCCCAGTTCGTGTACTAGCCTCCACGAGCAGTATTTTATATTACTGTAACCACCAACGAGTGATATATATATATATATATATATAAATATATATATATATATATATATATATATATATATATATATATATATATATATATATATATATATATATATATATATATATATATACATACATACATACATACATACATTCGTGCCGAATAGGTAAAACTGATCAATTAGTAAGAACTCATTTAAAATTAAGTCTTAATCGAAAATTACGAGTGCTTCGACCGTGACAGGACTCGAACCTGCAATATTCGGATCCGAAGTCCGACGCCTTATCCATTAGGCCACACGGTCACCTTCCATATATATATATACATACCATATAATATAACATCTTTACTTCTACCAGTACATGTACAAGGTATACAGACCATAGCTGACATCAGTCCACTAACACCCAGATACCTAGTTTACCGATGAGTGGACATGGACAGCAGGTGTCTTAAGGAAACACGTTCTAATGTTTCCAACAGTACCGGGGATCGATCCCGCGACCTCAGTGTGTGAGCTAGCGATCGAGTAATTAAGGCAGCCCGTTAGTAAACAAATAAAGTAGCTTAGACGAGATGGTACTTATACAGATGACAGAAAAGAAATAAGGGAGATTCTGAAGTCCTAATATGACTCAGTGTTTAGTGAGCCGCTGACCAGACTAAGAGTCGATATTCTAAACGGTTTTTTTTATGACGGAGACGTAAAATTTGGTTAATTCAAAAAATCTCTGATATGATCCTAACACTGCAAGGCTTTGAAAAAGCAATAATGATATGTCAGTGCACTCTGCCTCAGGCACGGGCTCAAGGAACTCCGTGTTCTTCGAGAACTGTAAGAAACTCCTGTCACGTGCCTTTAGCATTCTGTGGAGAGGGAGCATGGACACAGGAATCATCCCACAGTTACTAAAAACAACAGACAGCCCACTTCACAAGGGTGACAGTAAAGCAATTGCAAAGAATCACAGATCTGTAGGACTAACGTCCCATATCATAAAATTCTTTGAAAGGGTTCTAAGAGGCAACATCGCCCCCCACCTAGATATCCATCAGTTGCACAACCCGGGGCGGTATGGGTTTAGAGCAGGTCGCTCCTGCCTGTCCCAGCTACTGGACTATGGTCTTGGATGCTGTGGAGGACAAATAAAATGCATATATATTAAACACAGACTGTGTGAAATCTTTGACAAGTGTGACCATGGTGTAATAGCACACAAAATACGTGATAAAGGAATAACAGGAAAGGTTGGTAGATGGATCTATAACTGCCTAACTAATAGAACATATAGAGTAATAGTAAACAGAGTAAAGTCAGAGGCGATGGCTACAGTGAAAAGCTCTGTTCCACAAGGCACAGTACTTGCTCTCATCCTGTTCCTTATCCTTAGGTTTGACATAGACAGAGATGTAAGCCACAGCACCGTGTCTTAATATACGGATGACACCCGAATTTGCATGATAATATCATCCATCGAAGACACCGCAAGATTCCAAGCGGACATCAACCAAATCTTAAAGTGGGCCGGAAAAAACAATATGCAATTCAGTGAAAATAAATTTATATTACTCGGGTATGGAAAACTCTAGGAAATTACAACGTTATCGGAGTATAAAACAAATTCCAATCACACAATAAATCGAAAAGCTAATGTGAAGGACCTGGGAGTGATAATGTCAGAGGATCTCACTCTCAAAGATCACAACAATGTATCTACCACATCTGCTAGGCAAATGATAGGATGGATAATGAGAGCCTTCAAAACGAGAGAGGCCAAGCCCATAATGACTCTTCAAATCGCTTGTTCTCTCTAGGCTGGAACATTGCTGTACACAGCCCCCTTCAAGGTCGGAGAATAAATAAATAAATATACTGAGGAAAGATTCGTCAGGAAACAGAACACCACAGTGCTCTCAACACCTGCTCCAAGGCTGAGGGACTGATTACCTCATCTTTTGTATATAGTTCTACTGTCTTCTAATTATGTCCTAGAATCTGTATTGATAAAGCCACTGGATGGCGAAACGTCTACATGTTGCACATGTGTCTTAAATTTCATCAGAACAAGTCTTTACTGACGCGGGACTAAGATGATGGCCTGTCGTTGGAGATTTTGATCATCTGATCGAGGCCTTCCGCTGGCTTACCCCTCCACCCCTTCATAAATTATGGTCATAGTAAAAGCATCTAAATTACTGCGAACGGATGAAGTTCCTTGATTTGTACGAATAATAATAATAATAATAATAATTATTATTATTATTATTATTATTATTATTATTATTATTATTATTATTATTATTATTATTATTATTATTATTATTATTATTATTATTATTATTATTATTATTATTATTATTATTATATTGGCCCGTGGCCTGGTGGCAAAAGCTTTAGCTTCGTACGGTGAGCGTCTGCGTTCAATTCCCGGCGAGGGTAGAAACATTGGGCGTTTCCTTTGACTGGTTGTCCCTGTTCACTTATCAGTATAAAATAGGTACCTGTGTGTTAGTGTGGGTCACATCCTGGGACAAAATTGACCAAATTTACGGGAAATGCTCAGCATAACAAGCGGCTTTCTATATAGTAGTGTATCATTGATGTCAGCTATGGTCTGTATACCTTGTACAAGTACTGGTATGTACTAGTAGTAGTAAATAAAGATACTATTATATCTGGAGAAGTTAGCGATTAAAAAGCCTTGTTTTCTGTCACTAACGTTTTCGAAATGATGGGAAACTATTTTGTTTATTAACGTAACTTCAGTGAGTGACTTAGTTACAAGAAAAATTATATATTTTTTAATATCTAATATCCATAGCATGTATTTAACAGTTACCTAATCATTTATTTCTTCCATATATCCTTATATAGAACATGATGTACTATGTAAGGATATGAGGTTAGTGTAGTAGACAGAATTTAAACCCCATCAAGCAAGTAACCTTAGGCATGCCTGCTGGGCAGCACTCCCACCTCACACAGTGTCCGTGGTTCGATCCCCGGCGAGTGTGATAACACTGGGCGTGTTTCCTTACACCTATCAGTGTCAAGTGCAAACTCCTACTGTATGCAGATGACAGTGCTCTGTTAGTTTCAGGTAAAGACCCACAAGATATAGCTAATGTTTTAACACTGGAACTGGAGTCCTGCAGCAAATGGTAAATGGTTAATAGACAACAAACTATCATTACACCTCGGGAAAACTGAAGCCATTCTCTTTGGCACGAAACATAAACTGAGAAGGGTAAATATTTTTAATATCCGGTGTAATGGGGAGCCCATCACTTTGGTTTCATCAGTAAAATATCTGGGAATCCCCTTTGACCCATGCATGTCAGGAGAATTGATAGGGAACAGTGTAGTAAAGAAAGCGAATGCACAGATCACTCTTTGATGTTCCTCGTGTCCATCTCACGCTATGCAAAAACTCAATGCACATAAAAGGCCCTAAAATCTGGAATTCATTACCTGTAAATATAAAAGAAACACTACCTGTTTATAAATTCAAGTCTCTTCTCAAAGTTCACTTACTCACTCAAAACCAAATAAATACTGAATAACTGAACCTTATAAATTGTATATCCTATATGTTACTCACAATTATATCACACAAATGTTAAACCTAGGACCCAATCTAACTTTGTTATTTTTTTAAATACACTACCTAACAGAATACTCCATACGACTGAATGTACAACAATGCAAGCAACCATATGACCTGTCTTTGTAATACTCATTTGTGCTTTATAGTTATCTGTTTACAATAATGTTTTATCACTGATTTCATCATTGCTTAGTTAATCTTAAGTTAATTTTAAGCCAGCCCGTAATGCTATGCATATAAGTGGCTTTGGCATGCTGCTCTTACCTGTATTTTTTGTACCTCTGTATGTATGCTTAAATTACTAAATAAAATAAAATAAAAAAAAATAAAATGCCAGACTGAAGTTCCTGTATAGACAAGCACAGTGTCTACCTACTGAGGCTCGCAGGACCCTATGTCTAGCCCTTATACAGTGTCATATGGATTACGCTTGCTCTTCATGGAACTCTGCCTTGACAAAAAAACTGAAAGATAGACTGCAAATCACCCAGAACAAAATCGTAAGATTCATCCTGGGGCTGGGACCAAGAGAACATGTAGGCCAGGATGAATTACAGCAGTTGGATATGCTGAATGTTGAAGACAGAGTAAAACAACTGAAGCTAAATCATGTTTATAAAATTGCTCACAAACAGTGTCCAGAATATCTTGCTGTCAATTTTGTCAAGGTTGGGAACCGCAGCAATCATAGTACTAGGGGGAGAGAGCACAACTTTGTAGTACCCACAGTCAGTGGCCAGGCTTCAAACACCTTTTATTGTACAGCAATAAAGGAATGGAACAGACTGCCTGCACATGTCAAAGCCAGTCATAGCATGAACCAGTTCAAGAAGAGTGCCAAAAAGTGTCTGATGAATGTAGCTACAGAAAGGGAGGGGAATGATTTTCTATTTTTTAGCTAACATACATGTAAATTTTACCTTATTCCTAGTAATGACCCTCGTATTGCAGATAGTCTTAATGACCCTCGTGTAGTAGATAGTCTTAATGACCCTCGTGTAGTAGATAGTCTTAATGACCCTCGTGTAGTAGATAGTCTTAATGACCCTCGTGTAGTAGATAGTCTTAATGATCCTCGTGTAGTAGATAGTCTTAATGACCTTCGTGTAGTAGATAGTCTTAATGACCCTCGTGTAGTAGATAGTCTTAATGACCCTCGTGTAGTAGATAGTCTTAATGACCCTCGTGTAGTAGATAGTCTTAATGACCCTCGTGTAGTAGATAGTCTTAATGACCCTCGTGTAGTAGATAGTCTTTTTAGTATGATAATAAGATGTTATCTTCATTATAGAATAAGAAAATATTATAACCTTTATATTATAATAATAAGGTAAAAGGACCCCAATGGAAATAAGTCACTCTGTCTGACTTTTTTGGGTTATCCCAGGTTCTCTACACATATGCTGCTATGTATGATAATTCTATGTAACTGTATTTGTGTATACCTGAATAAACTTACTTACTTACTTACTTACTTACTTCAAGTGGGTTGAGGCAAAAGTCATTGTTCTATGCGCTTCATGGCTAGAAAAAAATATTCTTGAGTCTGCAATTATTAAACACGATACACTTACCATACCACGGGCGGGGATAGAACCCGCCGTCAGAGTCTCAAAACTCCAGACCGTCGATACACTTACATTATTCAACAGTAGTGATGGGTTATTTAAGCTTGTTTCATTTGTAATTTGAGGTTGTGCACAGTCTGAAACCCGAGTTATACATAAATGTCATGGATTGCCTTACGTGCCAGGGTTCCACAAGTAGGAACTAGGAAGGGGCCCTTTCCTGGTGAGGCTCGACCAGTATCTACAAACTAGGCGAGTTTGCCCTAGATTTTCGTTTTCTTTAATTATTGAGGCGTTGCCACAAGGCTAATGTCAGACAGTTTTATTCAGAATATAAAGTCGTTTATATTTGGCAAGTCCAACGTATGATCTTAGTAACTAGTATTTTACCAATTTTAATTTTGCTAGTTAATCACTAATTTACCTTGGCTTATGGGCTGACTCTTCTATGTTTCCTACAGTACTTAATCTTCCAGGTTCTAGGCACTCGCTGTGCCTGGCATTAGGCAATTGTTGTGCCTGGCACTAGGCACTCGTTGTGCCTGACTCTAGGCACTCGCTGTGCCTGGCACTAATCACTCGTTGTGCCTGACACTAGGCACTCGTTGTGTCTGGCTCTAGGCACTCGCTGTGCCTGGCGCTAGGCAATTGTTGTGCCTGGCACTAGACACTCGTTGTGCCTGACTCTAGGCGCTCGCTGTGCCTGGCACTAAGCACTCGTTGTGCCTGGCACTAGGCACTTGTTGTGCCTGGCACTAGGCACTCGTTGTGCCTGGCTCTAGGCACTCGTCGTGCCTGGCACTAGGTACTCTTTGTGCTTGGCACTAGGTACTCGTTGTGCCTGGCACTAGGCACTCGTTGTGCCTGACTCTAGGCACTCGCTGTGCCTGGCACTAAACACTCGTTGTGCCTGGCACTAGGCAATCGTTGTGCCTGGCACTAGGCACTCGTTGTGCCTGGCATTAGGCACTCGTTGTGCCTGGTACTAGGTACTCGTTGTGCCTGGCACTTGGCACTCGTTGTGCCAGGTACTAGGTACTCGTAGTGCCTGGCACTAGGCACTTGTTGTGCCTGGCACTAGGCACTCGTTGTGCCTGGCATAGGCACTCGTTGTGCCTGGCACTCGTTGCGCCTGGCACTAGGCACTCGTAGTGCCTGGCACTAGGCACTCGTAGTGCCCGGCACTAGGAACTCATTGTGCCTGGCACTAGGCATGCGACACTGAGACCAGGCCTCGTGGTGGATCAGGGTCTGATCAACCAGGCCGTTACTGCTGGCGGCACGCAAACTGACGTACGAACCACAGCCCGGTTGGTCAGGTACTGACTTTAGGTGCCTGTCCAGTGCCTTATTGAAGACAGCCAGGGGTCTATTGGTAATCCCCTTTATGATAAATTAGACACATGTGCAACTCTTGGGTATCTTTAGTGAGGAAACGTTTCGCCACACAGTGGCTTCATCAGTCCATATAAAGGAGAATCTTGAAGAACAGGAGGAGAATGAGGTAATCAGTCCCTCAACCTTGAGTCGATGTGGTCAGTCCATCAATCTTGAATAGAATATGGCAGGATGTTCCAGGGAGGGGACACAGAAACAAGAGGCCACAATTGGAAGTTGAAGACACAAATGAGTCAGAGAGATAGTAGGAAGTATTTCTTCAGTCATAGAGTTGTAAGGCAGTGGAATAGCCTAGAAAATGACGTAGTGGAGGCAGGAACCATACACAGTTTTAAGACGAGGTTTGATAAAGCTCATGGAGCGGGGAGAGAGAGGGTCTAGTAGCAACCGGTGAAGAGGCGGGGCCAGGAGCTAGGACTCGACCCCTGCAACCACAAATAGGTGAGTACAAATAGGTGAGTACGTGCGGAGAAGCAGCTTATAAACCGTAGGCAGGAGAGGTGCAGCAGTCGTAGGTGGTGTCACATTTGTCCAATGTGGAAGTAGGTCGTGCCCAAGGTTTAGGCAAGCGAAGAATTCCCAAGTATTAAGATCCCAAGAAGTTTCAGTGTCTGACAGGATTGTGGATGAATGGTTCAGAGAACCGACACGTTAATAAATTTATCAACGTGTCGGTTCTCTGAACCATTCATCCACAATCCCTCTTATGTATGCTGTGAGGCATTTGAACAGTCTTGGGGCCCGGAGACTTATTGTGTTTTGTCTCAGTGTACTCGTGTTGCCCCTGCTTTTCATTAGGGGAATGTTGCATCTCCTGCCGAATCTTTCGCTTTCATAGGGAGTAATTTTCGTGTGCAAGTTTAGTACTTATCCTTCTAGGATTTTCCAAGTGTATATTATCATGTATCTCTCTCGCCTGGGCTCCAGGAAACACAGATCAAGGGCTTTCAACCTTTTCTCAGTAATTTAGGTGCCTTATCGTACTTATGTGTGCCGTGAAAGTTCTTTGTACACTCTCCAGGTCTGCAGTTTCGCCAGCCTTGAAAGGGGCAGTTAACGTAAACAGTATTCCAGCCTAGAGAGAACTAGCGATTTGAACAGAATCATCATGGGATTGGCGTCCCTAGTTTTGAAGGTTCTCATTATCCATCCTATCATTTTCCTAACTGATGCGGTAGATACCTTGTTGTGGTTTTTGAAGGTGAGATTCTCTGACATTATCTCTCCCAGGTCCTTCACGTTTCTTTTTCGCATGGTTAGAATTTGTCGTATACCCTAATACAGTTTTAATTTCCTCAATATTCTCATACCTGAGTAGTTGAAATTTCTCTTTATTGAACTTCATATTGTTTTGAGTGGCCCATTTGAAGATTTGATTGATGTCCGCTTGGAGTCCTGCCGTGTCTTCGATGGAGGTCACTGCCATGGTGATCCGGGTGTCATACACAAAGGAAAACACGGAGCTATGGCCTATATCTTTCCGTATGTCAGATATGAGGATGAGGAATAGAATGGGAGCGAGTACTGTGCCTTGTGGAACAGAGCTTTTCACCGTGGCAGCCTGATACTCTACTCTGTTTACTATTACTCTGTGTTCCATTTGTCAGGAAGTTATAGATCTATCTACCAACTTTTCCTGTTATTCCTTCATCACGAATTTTGTGTGCTATTACACCATGGTCACACTTGTAGACAGCTTGTGTAAAGTCTGTGTATACTACATCAGCACTTCCGTACAGTAGGGTAGTACTTCCCTACAGTGCTGGAAGTACTTCCCTACAGTGCTGGTAGTACTTCCCTACAGTGCTGCTAGTACTTCCCTACAGTGCTGTTGGTACTTCCCTAGAGTGCAGGTAGTACTTCTCTACAGTGCAGGTAGTACTTCCCTACAGTGCAGGTAGTACTTCCCTACGGTGCAGGTAGTACTTCTCTACAGTGCTGGTAGTACTTCCCTACAGTGCAGGTAGTACTTCCCTATAGTGCAGGTAGTACTTCCCTACAGTGCTGGTAGTACTTCCCTACAGTGCAGGTAGTACTTCCCTACAGTGCTGGAAGTACTTCCCTACAGTGCTGGTAGTACTTCCCTACAGTGCTGCTAGTACTTCCCTACAGTGAAGGTAGTACTTCCCTATAGTGCAGGTAGTACTTCCCTACAGTGCAGGTAGTACTTCCCTAGAGTGCAGGTAGTAATTCTCTACAGTGCAGGTAGTACTTCCCTACAGTGCAGGTAGTACTTCCCTACGGTGCAGGTAGTACTTCTCTACAGTGCTGGTAGTACTTCCCTACAGTGCAGGTAGTACTTCCCTATAGTGCAGGTAGTACTTCCCTACAGTGCTGGTAGTACTTCCCTACAGTGCAGGTAGTACTTCCCTACAGTGCTGGAAGTACTTCCCTACAGTGCTGGTAGTACTTCCCTACAGTGCTGCTAGTACTTCCCTACAGTGCAGGTAGTACTTCCCTATAGTGCAGGTAGTACTTCCCTACAGTGCAGGTAGTACTTCCCTACAGTGAAGGTAGTACTTCCCTACAGTGCTGGCAGTACTTCCCTACAGTGTTGGTAGTACTTCTCTACAGTGCAGGTAGTACTTACCTACAGTGCTGGTAGTACTTCCCTACAGTGCTGGTAGTACTTCTCTACAGTGCTGGAAGTACTTCCCTATAGTGCAGGTAGTACTTCCCTACAGTGCAGGTAGTACTTCCCTACAGTGTAGGCAGTCCTTCCCTACAGTGCAAGTAGTACTTCTCTACAGTACTGGTAGTACTTCTCTACAGTGCTGGTAGTACTTCCTTACAGTGCTGGTAGTACATCCCTACAGTGCTGGTAGCACTTCCCTACAGTGCTGGTAGTACTTCTCTACAGTGTAGGTAGTACTTCCCTACAGTGCTGGTAGTACATCTCGACAGTGCTGGTAGTACTTCCCTACAGTGCTGGTAGTACTTCCCTACAGTGCAAGTAGTACTTTCCTACAGTGCAGGTAGTACTTCCCTACAGTGCAGGTAGTACTTCTCTACAGTGCTGGTAGTACTTCCCTACAGTGGTGATAGTACTTCCCTACAGTGCAGGTAGTACTTCTCTACAGTGCAGGTAGTACTTCCCTACAGTGCTGGTAGTACATCCCTACAGTGCGAATAGTACTTCCCTACAGTGGGGATAGTACTTCCCTACAGTGCAGGTAGCACTTCCCTACAGGGCAGGTAGTACTTCCCCACAGTGCAGGTAGTACTTCCCTACAGTGGGGATAGTACTTCCCTACAGTGTTGGTAGTACTTCCCTGCTGTGCAGGTAGTACTTCCCTACAGTGCTGGTAGTACTTCCCTACAGTGCTGGTAGTACTTCCCTACAGTGCAGGTACTACTTCCCTACAGTGCTGGTAGTACTTCCCTACAGTGCAGGTGGTACTTCCCTACAGTGCTGGCAGTACTTCCCTACAGTGCAGGTACTACTTCCCTACAGTGCTGGTAGTACTTCCCTACAGTGCAGGTGGTACTTCCCTACAGTGCTGGTAGTACTTCCCTACAGTGCAGGTACTACTTCCCTACAGTGCTGGTAGTACTTCCCTACAGTGCAGGTGGTACTTCCCTACAGTGCTGGTAGTACTTCCCTACAGTGCTGGTAGTACTTCCCTACAGTGCAGGAAGTACTTCACTACAGTGCTGGCAGTACTTCCCTACAGTGCAGGTAGTACTTCTCTACAGTGCTGATAGTACTTCCCTACAGTGCTGGTAGTACATCCCTACAGTGCTGGTAGTACTTCCCTACAGTGCTGGTAGTACTTCCCTACAGTGCAGGTAGTACTTCCCTACAGTGCAGGTAGTACTTCACTACAGTGCTGGTAGTACTTCCCTACAGTGCAGGTAGTACTTCCCTACAGTTCAGGTAGTACTTCCCTACAGTTCAGGTAGTACTTCCCTACAGTGCAGGTAGTACTTCCATACAGTGCAGGTAGTACTTCCCTACAGTACAGGTAGTACTTCCCTACAGTTCATGTAGTACTTCCCTACAGTGCAGGTAGTACCTCCCTACAGTTCAGGTAGTACTTCCCTACAGTTCAGGTAGTACTTCCCTACAGTGCAGGTAGTACTTCCATACAGTGCAGGTAGTACTTCCCTACAGTGCAGGTAGTACTTCCCTACAGTGCTGGTAGCACTTCCCTACAGTGCAGGTAGTACTTCTCTACAGTGCAGGTGGTACTTCTCTACAGTACAGGTAGTACTTCCCTACAGTGCAGGTAGTACTTCCCTACAGTGCAGGTAGTACTTCCCTACAGTGCAGGTAGTACTTTTCTACAGTGCAGGTAGTACTTCCATACAGTGCATGTAGTACTTCCCTACAGTGCAGGTAGTACTTCCCTACAGTGCAGGTAGTACTTCCCTAAAGTGGGGATAGTACTTCCCTACAGTGCAGGTAGTACTTCCCTAGAGTGCAGGAAGTACTTCCCTACAGTGCAGGTAGTACTTCCCTACAGTGCAGGTAGTACTTCCCTACAGTGCAGGTAGTACTTCCCTACAGTGCAGGTAGTACTTCCCTACAGTGAGGATAGTACTTCCCTACAGTGGGGATAGTACTTCCCTACAGTGCAGGTAGTACTTCCCTACAGTGCAGGTAATACTTCTCTACAGTGCAGGTAGTACTTCTCTACAGTGCAGGTAGTACTTCCCTACAGTGCAGGTAGTACTTCCCTACAGTGCAGGTAGTACTTCCCTACAGTGCAGGTAGTACTTCTCTACAGTGCAGGTAGCACTTCCCTACAGTGGGGATAGTACTTCCCTACAGTGGAGATAGTACTTCCCTACAGTGCAGGTAGTACTTCCCTACAGTGCAGGTAGTATTCCCTACAGTGGGGATAGTACTTCCCTACAGTGGGGATAGTACTTCCCTACAGTGTTGGTAGTACTTCCCTGCAGTTTACCTGGAGTTTACCTGGAGAGAGTTCCGGGGTTCAACGCCCCCGCGGCCCGGTCTGTGACCAGGCCTCCTGGTGGATCAGAGCCTGATCAACAAGGCTGTTGCTGCTGGCTGCACGCAAACCAACGTACGAGCCACAGCCCGGCTGGTCAGGAACCGACTTTAGGTGCTTGTCCAGTGCCAGCTTGAAGACTGCCAGGGGTCTGTTGGTAATCCCCCTACTTCCCTACAGTGGGGATAGTACTTCCATACAGTGCAGGTAGTACTTCCCTACAGTGCAGGTAGTACTTCCCTACAGTGGGGATAGTACTTCCATACAGTGCAGGTAGTACTTCCCTACAGTGGGGATAGTACTTCCATACAGTGCAGGTAGTACTTCCCTACAGTGCAGGTAGTACTTCCCTACAGTGCAGGTAGTACTTCCCTACAGTGGGGATAGTACTTCCATACAGTGCAGGTAGTACTTCCCTACAGTGCAGGTAGTACTTCCCTACAGTGGGGATAGTACTTCCATACAGTGCAGGTAGTACTTCCCTACAGTGCAGGTAGTACTTCCCTACAGTGCAGGTAGTACTTCCCTACAGTGGGGATAGTACTTCCATACAGTGCACGTAGTACTTCCCTACAGTGCAGGTAGTACTTCCCAACAGTGGGGATAGTACTTCCATACAGTGCAGGTAGTACTTCCCTACAGTGCAGGTAGTACTTCCCTACAGTGCAGGTAGTACTTCCCTACAGTGGGGATAGTACTTCCCTACAGTGCAGGTAGTACTTCCCTACAGTGCAGGTAGTTCTTCCCTACAGTGGGGATAGTACTTCCATACAGTGCAGGTAGTACTTCCCTACAGTGCAGGTAGTACTTCCCTACATATTGGATAGTACTTCCATACAGTGCAGGTAGTACTTCCCTACAGTGCAGGTAGTACTTCCCTACAGTGCAGGTAGTACTTCCCTACAGTGGGGATAGTACTTCCCTACAGTGCAGGTAGTACTTCCCTAAAGTGGGGATAGTACTTCCATACAGTGCTGGTAGCACTTTCCTACAGTGCTGGTAGTACTTCTCTACAGGGCAGGTAGTACTTCCCTACAGTGCTCGTAGTACTTCCCTACTGTGCTGGTAGTACTTCCCTACAGTGGGGGTAGTACTTCCCTACAGTAGGGATAGTACTTCCCTAGAGCGAGGGCAGTACTTCCCTACAGTGGGGGTAGTACTTCCTTACAGTGGAGGTAGTACTTCCGGACAGTGGGGGTAGTACTTCCCTAGAGTGAGGGTAGTACTTCCCTACAGTGGGGGTGGCACTTCCCTACAGTGGTGGTAGTACTTCCCTACAGTGGGGGTAGTACTTCCCTACAGAGGGGGTAGTACTTCCCTACAGTGGGGGTGGCATTTGCCTACAGTGGTGGTAGTACTTCCCTACAGTGGGGGTAGTACTTCCCTACAGTGGGGGTGGCACTTCCCTACAGTGGGGGTGGTACTTCCCTACAGTAGGGGTAGCACTTACCTACAGTGGGGGTAGTACCTCCCTACAGTGGGGTGGCACTTCCCTACAGTGGGGGTGGCACTTCCCTACAGTGGGGGTGCACTTCCCTACAGTGGGGGTGGCACTTCCCTACAGTGGTGGTAGTACTTCCCCACAGTGGGGGTAGTACTTCCCTACAGTGGGGGTGGCACTTCCCTACAGTAGGGGTAGTACTTCCCTACAGTGGGGGTGGCACGTCCCTACAGTGGGGGTGCACTTCCCTACAGTGGGCGTGGCACTTCCCTACAGTGGGAGTGGCACTTCCCTACAGTGGGGGTGGCACTTCCCTACAGTGGGGGTGGCACTTCCCTACAGTGGGGGTGGCACTTCCCTACAGTGGGGGTGGCACTTCCCTACAGTGGGGGTGGCACTTCCCTACAGTGGGGGTGCACTTCCCTACAGTGGGGGTGGCACTTCCCTACAGTGGTGGTAGTACTTCCCCACAGTGGGGGTAGTACTTCCCTACAGTGGGGGTGGCACTTCCCTACAGTAGGGGTAGTACTTCCCTACAGCGGGGGTGGCACGTCCCTACAGTGGGGGTGCACTTCCCTACAGTGGGGGTGGCACTTCCCTACAGTGGGGGTGGCACTTCCCTACAGTGGGGGTGGCACTTCCCTACAGTGGGGGTGGCACTTCCCTACAGTGGGGGTGGCACTTCCCTACAGTGAGGGTGGCACTTCCCTACAGTGGGGGTGGCACTTCCCTACAGTGAGGGTGGCACTTCCCTACAGTGAGGGTGGCACTTCCCTACAGTGGGGGTGGCACTTCCCTACAGTGAGGGTGGCACTTCCCTACAGTGAGGGTGGCACTTCCCTAAAGTGGGGGTGGCACTTCCCTACAGTGGGGGTGGCACTTCCCTACAGTGAGGGTGGCACTTCCCTACAGTGAGGGTGGCACTTCCCTACAGTGGGGGTGGCACTTCCCTACAGTGGGGGTGGCACTTCCCTACAGTGAGGGTGGCACTTCCCTACAGTGGGGGTGGCACTTCCCTACAGTGGGGGTGGCACTTCCCTACAGTGAGGGTGGCACTTCCCTACAGTGAGGGTGGCACTTCCCTACAGTGGGGGTGGCACTTCCCTACAGTGGGGGTGGCACTTCCCTACAGTGGGGGTGGCACTTCCCTACAGTGGGGGTGGCACTTCCCTACAGTGGGGGTGGCACTTCCCTACAGTGGGGGTGGCACTTCCCTACAGTGGGGGTGGCACTTCCCTACAGTGGGGGTGGCACTTCCCTACAGTGGGGGTGGCACTTCCCTACAGTGGGGGTGGCACTTCCCTACAGTGGGGGTGGCACTTCCCTACAGTGGGGGTGGCACTTCCCTACAGTGGGGGTGGCACTTCCCTACAGTGGGGGTGGCACTTCCCTACAGTGGGGGTGGCACTTCCCTACAGTGGGGGTGGCACTTCCCTACAGTGGGGGTGGCACTTCCCTACAGTGGGGGTGGCACTTCCCTACAGTGGGGGTGGCACTTCCCTACAGTGGGGGTGGCACTTCCCTCGGACAACCATGAGCACAAATAAGGTAAATAAATAACTCGTTATTCTGATCTTTATTTTGTTTATCTAGTAACACAGTGACCTCACTAGTAACACAGTGACGTCACTAGTAACACAGTGACGTCACTAGTAACACAGTGACGTCACTAGTAACACAGTGACGTCACTAGTAACACAGTGACGTCACTAGTAACACAGTGACGTCACTAGTAACACAGTGACGTCACTAGTAACACAGTGACGTCACTAGTAACACAGTGACGTCACTAGTAACACAGTGACGTCACTAGTAACACAGTGACGTCACTAGTAACACAGTGACGTCACTAGTAACACAGTGACGTCACTAGTAACACAGTGACGTCACTAGTAACACAGTGACGTCACTAGTAACACAGTGACGTCACTAGTAACACAGTGACGTCACTAGTAACACAGTGACGTCACTAGTAACACAGTGACGTCACTAGTAACACAGTGACGTCACTAGTAACACAGTGACGTCACTAGTAACACAGTGACGTCACTAGTAACACAGTGACGTCACTAGTAACACAGTGACGTCACTAGTAACACAGTGACGTCACTAGTAACACAGTGACGTCACTAGTAACACAGTGACGTCACTAGTAACACAGTGACGTCACTAGTAACACAGTGACGTCACTAGTAACACAGTGACGTCACTAGTAACACAGTGACGTCACTAGTAACACAGTGACGTCACTAGTAACACAGTGACGTCACTAGTAACACAGTGACGTCACTAGTAACACAGTGACGTCACTAGTAACACAGTGACGTCACTAGTAACACAGTGACGTCACTAGTAACACAGTGACGTCACTAGTAACACAGTGACGTCACTAGTAACACAGTGACGTCACTAGTAACACAGTGACGTCACTAGTAACACAGTGACGTCACTAGTAACACAGTGACGTCACTAGTAACACAGTGACGTCACTAGTAACACAGTGACGTCACTAGTCGTCACTAGTAACACAGTGACGTCACTAGTAACACAGTGACGTCACTAGTAACACAGTGACGTCACTAGTAACACAGTGACGTCACTACGTCACTAGTAACACAGTGACGTCACTAGTAACACAGTGACGTCACTAGTAACACAGTGACGTCACTAGTAACACAGTGACGTCACTAGTAACACAGTGACGTCACTAGTACCACAGTGACGTCAAGAGTCACACAGTGACGTCAGTAGAAGCACAGTGACGTCGTCACGAGTAACACAGAGACGTCACTAGTAACACAGTGACGTCACTAGTAACACAGTGACGTCACTAGTAACACAGTGACGTCACTAGTAACACAGTGACGTCACTAGTAACACAGTGACGTCACTAGTAACACAGTGACGTCACTAGTAACACAGTGACGTCACTAGTAACACAGTGACGTCACTAGTAACACAGTGACGTCACTAGTAACACAGTGACGTCACTAGTAACACAGTGACGTCACTAGTAACACAGTGACCTCACTAGTACGTCACTACAGTGACGTCACTAGTAACACAGTGACGTCACTAGTAACACAGTGACGTCACTAGTAACACAGTGACGTCACTAGTAACACAGTGACGTCACTAGTAACACAGTGACGTCACTAGTAACACAGTGACGTCACTAGTAACACAGTGACGTCACTAGTAACACAGTGACGTCACTAGTAACAGTGACGTCACTAGTAACAGTGACGTCACTAGTAACAGTGACGTCACTAGTAACACAGTGACGTCACTAGTAACACAGTGACGTCACTAGTAACACAGTGACGTCACTAGCAACACAGTGACGTCACTAGTAACACAGTGACGTCACTAGCAACACAGTGACGTCACTAGTAACACAGTGACGTCACTAGTAACACAGTGACGTCACTAGCAACACAGTGACGTCACTAGTAACACAGTGACGTCACTAGTAACACAGTGACGTCACTAGTAACAGTGACGTCACTAGTAACAGTGACGTCACTAGTAACACAGTGACGTCACTAGTAACAGTGACGTCACTAGTAACAGTGACGTCACTAGTAACAGTGACGTCACTAGTAACACAGTGACGTCACTAGTAACACAGTGACGTCACTAGTAACACAGTGACGTCACTAGTAACACAGTGACGTCACTAGTAACACAGTGACGTCACTAGTAACACAGTGACGTCACTAGTAACACAGTGACGTCACTAGTAACACAGTGACGTCACTAGTAACACAGTGACGTCACTAGTAACACAGTGACGTCACTAGTAACACAGTGACGTCACTAGTAACACAGTGACGTCACTAGTAACACAGTGACGTCACTAGTAACACAGTTACGTCACTAGTAACACAGTGACGTCACTAGTAACACAGTGACGTCACTAGTAACACAGTGACGTCACTAGTAACACAGTGACGTCACTAGTAACACAGTGACGTCACTAGTAACAGTGACTTCACTATTAACACAGTGACGTCACCAGTAACACAGTGACGTCACTAGTAACACAATGACGTCACTAGTAACACAGTGACGTCACTAGTAAAACAGTGACGTCACTAGTAACACAGTGACGTCACTAGTAACACAGTGACGTCACTAGTAACACAGTGACGTCACGAGTAACACAGTGACGTCACTAGTAACAGTGACAACACTAGTAACAGTGACGTCACTAGTAGCACAGTGACGTCACTAGTAACACAGTGACGTCACTAGTAACAGTGACGTCACTAGTAACACAGTTACGTCACTAGTAACACAGTGACGTCACTAGTAACAGTGACGTCACTAGTAACAGTGACGTCACTAGTAACACAGTGACGTCACTAGTAACACAGTGACGTCACTAGTAGCAGTGACGTCACTAGTAACAGTGACGTCACTAGTAACACAGTGACGTCACTAGTAACAGTGACGTCACTAGTAACAGTGACGTCACTAGTAACACAGTGACGTCGCTAGTAACACAGTGACGTCACTAGTAACACAGTGACGTCACTTGTAACACAGTGACGTCACTTGTAACACAGTGACGTCATCAGTAACACAGTGACGTCACTAGTAACACAGTGACGTCACTAGTAACACAGTAACGTCACTATTAACACAGTGACGTCACTAGTAACACAGTGACGTCACCAGTAACACAGTGACGTCACTAGTAACACAGTGACGTCACCAATAACACAGTGACGTCACTAGTAACATAGTGGCGTCTTTTGTGACCCCTGGCTCTCCGTACCATAATGGCCACGTTCATTCTTGAGTTTTTTCAAGACCGTTGCCCATGATAAAAATAAAAAGTGTGAGAGGCAGCTTCAATTTCTTTCTGTTTATTTTAACTGTGATTATTCCAAATACTTTAGATGCTAAAACGACCCAGTTTATGGAAATTTTAATTCTTAATCCACATGTGACAGACAGACTAAATCTAAGAGTTATAAGCATACGTTAATTAATGGGAATACTGAAGCAGATGCAAATGGTACAACCCTTTGTAATTGATACAGATAAATTTGACATATTTATTAGAAAACATTTCGGTCCCGAGATTTTAATCACTTCTGACATATATAGGTGTTATACCTAACTCTCCGCCTCTATATACTGCATTTCTAACTTCTGTATGTGCCGGGTCAACACACAGAGAAGACCTGGGCCACGATGTCCTGGTGAACCCTCCTGTACCTTTGTATGTTAGAAGTGATCAAGGTTCCAGGAGCCAAACTTCTGGTTATAAATATGTCCTATTTTTTGCTTATGTGTCTTTCCAAATCTTTCTATTATAAAGGAATGCGCAATCCAATTTAAGAATGGAGAAGCGGTGAGTAAGAGTCATTTAGCCTTCAAATATGCAGAAGAAATGCGTCAGATACCATCATCTGATAGCTATTTAGCATATCATATTCGACTTACGATATTTTCTATTTACGATGGGCTCATCGGAATGTAACCCCATCGTAAGTCGAGGACGAATGCAAGGAAACTTTTACAAGGACAATGTTTCCCCCTCACACGGAGAAGAGCGAAACCTTCAACCTTGAAAAATTTTCCATGCATTTCTTGTCTCCTTAGGAGCCTTAAAGCTGCTTGTAGCACTGT
>NC_091340.1:27415591-27550591 GCF_038502225.1 Cherax quadricarinatus | reverse complement strand
GTGAACTGGAGGAGGTAGAGGGTGTGTTTGTGTATTGGAAGAGATAGAGGGTGTGTTTGTGAACTGGAGGAGGTAGAGGGTGTGTTTGTGTGTTGGAGGAGGAAGAGGGTGTGTTTGTGTACTGGAGGAGGTAGAGGGTGTGTTTGTGAACTGGAGGAGGTAGAAGGTGTGTTTGTGTACTGGAGGAGATAGAGAGTGTGTTTGTGAACTGGAGGAGGTAGAGGGTGTGTTTGTGTGTTGGAGGAGGTAGGGGGTGTGTTTGTGTACCGGAGGAGGTAGAGGGTGTGTTTGTGCACTGGGGGAGATAGAGGGTGTGTTTGTGTACTGGAGGAGGTAGAGGGTGTGTTTGTGTATTGGAAGAGATGGAGGGTGTGTTTGTGTGTTGGAGGAGGTAGAGGGTGTGTTTGTGTGTTGGAGGAGGAAGAGGGTGTGTTTGTGTACTGGAGGAGGTAGAGGGTGTGTTTGTGTACTGGAGGAGGTAGAGGGTGTGTTTGTGTGTTGGAGGAGGTAGAGGGTGTGTTTGTGTGTTGGAGGAGGTAGAGGGTGTGTTTGTGTACTGGAGGAGGTAGAGGGTGTGTTTGTGTGTTGGAGGAGATAGGAGTGTTTGTGTATTGGAGGAGGTAGAGGGTGTGTTTGTGTACTGGAAAAGGTAGAGGGTGTGTTTGTGTGTTGGAGGAGGTAGAGGGTGTGTTTGTGTACTGGAGGAGGTAGAGGGTGTGTTTGTGTGTTGGAGGAGGTAGAGGGTGTGTTTGTGTACTGGAGGAGGTAGAGGGTGTGTTTGTGTATTGGAAGAGATAGAGGGTGTGTTTGTGTGTTGGAGGAGGTAGAGAGTGTGTTTGTGTGTTGGAGGAGGTAGAGGGTGTGTTTGTGTGTTGGAGGAGGTAGAGGGTGTTTTTGTGTGTTGGAAGAGATAGAGGGTGTGTTTGTGTGTTGGAGGAGGTAGAGGGTGTGTTTGTGTGTTGGAGGAGGTAGAGGGTGTGTTTGTGTGTCGGAGGAGGTAGATGGTGTGTTTGTGTATTGGAGGAGGTAGAGGGTGTGTTTGTGTACTCGAGGAGGTAGAGGGTGTGTTTGTGTATTGGAAGAGATAGAGGGTGTGTTTGTGTACTGGAGGAGGTAGAGGGTGTGTTTGTGTGTTGGAGGAGGTAGAGGGTGTGTTTGTGTGTTGGAGGAGGTAGTGGGTGTGTTTGTGTGTTGGAGGAGGTAGAGGGTGTGTTTGTGTGTTGGAGGAGGTAGAGGGTGTGTTTGTGTACTCGAGGAGGTAGAGGGTGTGTTTGTGTATTGGAAGAGATAGAGGGTGTGTTTGTGTACTGGAGGAGGTAGAGGGTGTGTTTGTGTACTGGAGGAGGTAGAGGGTGTGTTTGTGTATTGGAAGAGATAGAGGGTGTGTTTGTAAACTGGAGGAGGCAGAGGGTGTGTTTGTGTGTTGGAGGAGGTAGAGGGTGTGTTTGTGTGTTGGAGGAGGTAGAGGGTGTGTTTGTAAACTGGAGGAGGTATAGGGTGTGTTTGTGTGTTGGAGGAGGTAGAGGGTGTGTTTGTGTGTTGGAGGAAGTAGAGGGTGTGTTTGTGTTTTGGAGGAGGTAGAGGGTGTGTTTGTATACTCGAGGAGATAGAGGGTGTGTTTGTGTATTGGAAGAGATAGAGGGTGTGTTTTTGTGTTGGAGGAGGTAGAGGATGTGTTTGTGTACTCGAGGAGATAGAGGGTGTGTTTGTGTATTGGAAGAGATAGAGGGTGTGTTTGTGTGTTGGAGGAGGTAGAGGGTGTGTTTGTAAACTGGAGGAGGTAGAGGGTGTGTTTGTGTGTTGGAGGAGGTAGAGGGTGTGTTTGTGTACTCGAGGAGGTAGAGGGTGTGTTTGTGTATTGGAAGAGATAGAGGGTGTGTTTGTGTACTGGAGGAGGTAGAGGGTGTGTTTGTGTGTTGGAGGAGGTAGAGGGTGTGTTTGTGTGTTGGAGGAGGTAGAGGGTGTGTTTGTGTGTTGGAAGAGGTAGAGGGTGTGTTTGTGTGTTGGAGGAGGTAGAGGGTGTGTTTGTGTATTGGAAGAGATAGAGGGTGTGTTTGTGTACTGGAGGAGGTAGAGGGTGTGTTTGAGTATTGGAGGAGGTAGAGGGTGTGTTTGTGTATTGGAAGAGATAGAGGGTGTGTTTGTAAACTGGAGGAGGTAGAGGGTGTGTTTGTGTGTTGGAGGAGGTAGAGGGTGTGTTTGTGTGTTGGAGGAGGTAGAGGGTGTGTTTGTAAACTGGAGGAGGTAGAGGGTGTGTTTGTGTGATGGAGGAGGTAGAGGGTGTGTCTGTGTACTCGAGGAGATAGAGGGTGTGTTTGTGTATTGGAAGAGATAGAGGGTGTGTTTGTGTGTTGGAGGAGGTAGAGGGTGTGTTTGTGTGATGGAGGAGGTAGAGGGTGTGTTTGTGTACTCGAGGAGGTAGAGGGTGTGTTTGTGTACTCGAGGAGGTAGAGGGTGTGTTTGTGTACTCGAGGAGGTAGAGGGTGTGTTTGTGTACTCGAGGAGGTAGAGGGTGTGTTTGTGTACTGGAGGAGGTAGAGGGTGTGTTTGTGTACTGTAGGAGGTAGAGGGTGTGTTTGTGTACTGGAGGAGAAAGAGGATGTGTTTTTGTGTTGGAGGAGGTAGAGGGTGTGTTTGTGTGTTGGAGGAGGTAGAGGGTGTGTTTGTGTACTGGAAGAGATAGAGGATGTGTTTGTGTGTTGGAGGAGGTAGAGGGTGTGTTTGCGTACTGGAAGAGATAGAGGATGTGTTTGTGTGTTGGAGGAGGTAGAGGGTCTGTTTGCGTACTGGAAGAGATAGAGGGTGTGTTTGTGTGTTGGAGGAGGTAGAGGGTGTGTTTGCGTACTGGAAGAGATAGAGGGTGTGTTTGTGTGTTGGAGGAGGTAGAGGGTGTGTTTGTGTGTTGGAGGAGAAAGAGGGTGTGTTTGTGTACTGGAGGAGATAGAGGGTGTGTTTGTGTGTTGGAGGAGGTAGAGGGTGTGTTTGTGTGTTGGAGGAGGTAGAGGGTGTGTTTGTGTATTGGAAGAGATAGAGGATGTGTTTGTGTGTTGGAGGAGGTAGAGGGTGTGTTTGTGTATTGGAAGAGATAGAGGATGTGTTTGTGTGTTGGAGGAGGTAGAGGGTGTGTTTGTGTGTTGGAGGAGGTAGAGGGTGTGTTTGTGTACTGGAGGAGATAGAGGGTGTGTTTGTGTGTTGGAGGAGAAAGAGGGTGTGTTTGCGTACTGGAGGAGATAGAGGGTGTGTTTGTGTGTTGGAGGAGGTAGAGGGTGTGTTTGTGTACTGGAGGAGATAGAGGGTGTGTTTGTGTACTGGAGGAGATAGAGGGTGTGTTTGTGTACTGGAGGAGATAGAGGGTGTGTTTGTGTACTGGAGGAGAGAGAGGGTGTGTTTGTGTACTGGAGGAGGTAGAGGGTGTGTTTGTGTACTGAAGGAGGTAGAGGGTGTGTTTGTGTACTGGAGGAGATAGAGGGTGTGTTTGTGTACTGGAGGAGATAGAGGGTGTGTTTGTGTACTGGAGGAGATAGAGGGTGTGTTTGTGTACTGGAGGAGGTAGAGGGTGTGTTTGTGTACTGGAGGAGGTAGAGGGTGTGTTTGTGTACTGGAGGAGATAGAGGGTGTGTTTGTGTACTGGAGGAGGTAGAGGGTGTGTTTGTGTACTGGAGGAGATAGAGGGTGTGTTTGTGTACTGGAGGAGGTAGAGGGTGTGTTTGTGTACTGGAGGAGATAGAGGGTGTGTTTGTGTACTGGAGGAGATAGAGGGTGTGTTTGTGTACTGGAGGAGGTAGAGGTTGTGTTTGTGTACTGGAGGAGATAGAGGGTGTGTTTGTGTACTGGAGGAGGTAGAGGGTGTGTTTGTGTACTGGAGGAGATAGAGGGTGTGTTTGTGTACTGGAGGAGATAGAGGGTGTGTTTGTGTACTGGAGGAGATAGAGGGTGTGTTTGTGTACTGGAGGAGATAGAGGGTGTGTTTGTGTACTGTAGGAGATAGAGGGTGTGTTTGTGTACTGGAGGAGATAGAGGGTGTGTTTGTGTACTGGAGGAGATAGAGGGTGTGTTTGTGTACTGGAGGAGATAGAGGGTGTGTTTGTGTACTGGAGGAGGTAGAGGGTGTGTTTGTGTACTGGAGGAGATAGAGGGTGTGTTTGTGTACTGGAGGAGATAGAGGGTGTGTTTGTGTACTGGAGGAGGTAGAGGGTGTGTTTGTGTACTGGAGGAGATAGAGGGTGTGTTTGTGTACTGGAGGAGATAGAGGGTGTGTTTGTGTACTGGAGGAGGTAGAGGGTGTGTTTGTGTACTGGAGGAGATAGAGGGTGTGTTTGTGTACTGGAGGAGATAGAGGGTGTGTTTGTGTACTGGAGGAGATAGAGGGTGTGTTTGTGTACTGGAGGAGATAGAGGGTGTGTTTGTGTACTGGAGGAGATAGAGGGTGTGTTTGTGTACTGGAGGAGGTAGAGGGTGTGTTTGTGTACTGGAGGAGATAGAGGGTGTGTTTGTGTACTGGAGGAGATAGAGGGTGTGTTTGTGTACTGGAGGAGATAGAGGGTGTGTTTGTGTACTGGAGGAGATAGAGGGTGTGTTTGTGTACTGGAGGAGATAGAGGGTGTGTTTGTGTACTGGAGGAGATAGAGGGTGTGTTTGTGTACTGGAGGAGATAGAGGGTGTGTTTGTGTACTGGAGGAGATAGAGGGTGTGTTTGTGTACTGGAGGAGATAGAGGGTGTGTTTGTGTACTGGAGGAGGTAGAGGGTGTGTTTGTGTACTGGAGGAGATAGAGGGTGTGTTTGTGTACTGGAGGAGGTAGAGGGTGTGTTTGTGTACTGGAGGAGATAGAGGGTGTGTTTGTGTACTGGAGGAGGTAGAGGGTGTGTTTGTGTACTGAAGGAGGTAGAGGGTGTGTTTGTGTACTGGAGGAGATAGAGGGTGTGTTTGTGTACTGGAGGAGAGAGAGGGTGTGTTTGTGTACTGGAGGAGATAGAGGGTGTGTTTGTGTACTGGAGGAGATAGAGGGTGTGTTTGTGTACTGGAGGAGATAGAGGGTGTGTTTGTGTACTGGAGGAGATAGAGGGTGTGTTTGTGTACTGGAGGAGATAGAGGGTGTGTTTGTGTACTGGAGGAGATAGAGGGTGTGTTTGTGTACTGGAGGAGATAGAGGGTGTGTTTGTGTACTGGAGGAGATAGAGGGTGTGTTTGTGTACTGGAGGAGATAGAGGGTGTGTTTGTGTACTTTAGGAGGTAGAGGGTGTGTTTGTGTACTGGAGGAGATAGAGGGTGTGTTTGTGTGTTGGAGGAGATAGAGGGTGTGTTTGTGTACTGGAGGAGATAGAGGGTGTGTTTGTGTACTGGAGGAGATAGAGGGTGTGTTTGTGTGTTGGAGGATATAGAGGGTGTGTTTGTGTGTTGGAGGATATAGAGGGTGTGTTTGTGTGTTGGAGGAGATAGAGGGTGTGTTTGTGTGTTGGAGGATATAGAGGGTGTGTTTGTGTGTTGGAGGATATAGAGGGTGTGTTTGTGTGTTGGAGGATATAGAGGGTGTGTTTGTGTGTTGGAGGATATAGAGGGTGTGTTTGTGTACTGGAGGAGATAGAGGGTGTGTTTGTGTACTGGAGGATATAGAGGGTGTGTTTGTGTACTGGAGGAGATAGAGGGTGTGTTTGTGTACTGGAGGATATAGAGGGTGTGTTTGTGTACTGGAGGAGATAGAGGGTGTGTTTGTGTACTGGAGGATATAGAGGGTGTGTTTGTGTACTGGAGGAGATAGAGGGTGTGTTTGTGTACTGGAGGATATAGAGGGTGTGTTTGTGTACTGGAGGAGATAGAGGGTGTGTTTGTGTACTGGAGGATATAGAGGGTGTGTTTGTGTACTGGAGGATATAGAGGGTGTGTTTGTGTACTGGAGGAGATAGAGGGTGTGTTTGTGTACTGGAGGATATAGAGGGTGTGTTTGTGTACTGGAGGAGATAGAGGGTGTGTTTGTGTACTGGAGGATATAGAGGGTGTGTTTGTGTGTTGAGATGTGTTAATGGGTGATGTGTTGAAGTTGTTATATGTATGTGGATAAGTGTTGGCTTAATGAAGGATGTAGTTTTGTGTTGTAGGATGCTGGTGTATGTTGTAGGAATGTTGAAGGGTGTACTATGTATGTGATAGTGTACTAGAGTAAGTTGTTGTATATTGGAAGAATGTTGGAGGATGTGGGTGAGTGTTGGAGGATTGGAGAGTGTTTATGTGTGAAGGAGTGTCTGAATGTGTCCCCCCCAACCAGGAGGTGGGGACACACAAGGTACTCACCAGGAGGTGGGGACACACAAGGTACTCACCAGGAGGTGGGGACACACAAGGTACTCACCAGGAGGTGGGGACACACAAGGTACTCACCAGGAGGTGGGGACACACAAGGTACTCACCAGGAGGTGGGGACACACAAGGTACTCACCAGGAGGTGGGGACACACAAGGTACTCACCAGGAGGTGGGGACACACAAGGTACTCACCAGGAGGTGGGGACACACAAGGTACTCACCAGGAGGTGGGGACCCACAAGGTACTCACCAGGAGGTGGGGACACACAAGGTACTCACCAGGAGGTGGGGACACACAAGGTACTCACCAGGAGGTGGGGACACACAAGGTACTCACCAGAAGGTGGGGACACACAAGGTACTCACCAGGAGGTGGGGACCCACAAGGTACTCCCCAGGAGGTGGGGACACACAAGATACTCACCACGGGGTGAGGACACACAAGGTACTCACCAGGAGGTGGGGACCCACAAAGTGCTCCCCAGGAGGTGGGGACACACAAGGTACTCACCAGGAGGAGGGGACACACTAGGTACTCACTTGGAGGTGGGGACACACAAGGTACTTTCTAGGAGGTGGGGACACACAAGGTACTCACCAGGAGGAGGGGACACACTAGGTACTCACTTGGAGGTGGGGACACACTAGGTACTTTCTAGGAGGTGGGGACACACAAGGTACTCACCAGGAGGTGGGGACACACTAGGTGTCACCAGGAGGTGGGGACACACTAGGTACTCACCAGGAGGTGGGGACCCACAAGGTACTCCCCAAGAGGTGGGGACACACAAGGTACTCACCAGGAGGTGGGGACCCACAAAGTACTCCCCAGGAGGTGGGGACACACTAGGTACTCACTTGGAGGTGGGGACACACAAGGTACTCTCTAGGAGGTGGGGACACACAAGGTACCCACCAGAAGTTAGGGGTGCACAAGGTACTCACCAGGAGGTGGGGACACACAATGTACTCACCAGAAGGTGGGGACACACTAGGTACTCACCAGGAGGTGGGGACCCACAAGGTACTCCCCAGGAGGTGGGAACACACAAGGTACTCACCAGGAGGTGGGGACCCACAAGGTACTCCCCAGGAGGTGGGGACACACTAGGTACTCACTTGGAGGTGGGGACACACAAGGTACTCTCTAGGAGGTGGGGACACACAAGGTACTCTCTAGGAGGTGGGGACTCACAAGGTACTCACCAGGAGGTGGGGCACACAAGGTACTCACCAGGAGGTGGGGGCACACAAGGTACTCACCAGGAGGTGGGGACCCACAAGGTACTCCCCAGGAGGTGGGGACACACTAGGTACTCACTTGGAGGTGGGGACACACAAGGTACTCTCTAGGAGGTGGGGACACACAAGGTACTCTCTAGGAGGTGGGGACTCACAAGGTACTCACCAGGAGGTGGGGCACACAAGGTACTCACCAGGAGGTGGGGGCACACAAGGTACTCACCAGGAGGTGGGGACACACAAGGTACTCTCTAGGAGGTGGGGACCCACAAGGTACTCCCCAGGAGGTGGGGGTGCACAAGGTACTCACCAGGAGGTGGGGACGCACAAGGTACTCTCTAGGAGGTGGAGACACACAAGGTACCCACCAGAAGTTAGGGGTGCACAAGGTACTCACCAGGAGGTGGGGACCCACAAGGTACTCCCCAGGAGGTGGGGGTGCACAAGGTACTCACCAGGAGGTATGGACACACAAGGTACTCTCTAGGAGGTGGAGACACACAAGGTACCCACCAAAAGTTGGGGGTGCACAAGGTACTCACCAGGAGGTGGGGACACACAAGGTACTCACCAAGAGGTTGGGGTGCACAAGGTACTCACCAGGAGGTGGGGACACACAAGGTACTCACCAAGAGGTTGGGGTGCACAAGGTACACCGCTCTCAACATTCGACCCATCAGGACAAGCACAAAAATCTTGACCATAAATGATGACGCAGACAGCGCTGGGATCACACTCCTTCATGCACTGGATCTTCTCTGTCACCGGGGGTTCTGTCACAAGCAAAACAACAATAATGCACAGACTTGATTATATACTATCTCCTGTCTTACATAGATTAAAACAAAGTTTCTTCCAGAAATTCGAACTGATTCAGTTCACACGACGGATCAACATTTCGCTAATCGGTTTTGTGATTTTGGAAAATTGCAAAAGCCACATTCCAGAGATACGCTTCTCTGTCTTTCAGCTTTTCAATTACTTCCTGATATTAAAATTAAAATCTGGCTACAAATCTACAGACTTTAGGAAATACATCGAACTTTTGTATATCTCTGAAAACTCAATAAATTATATAATTTCTGTTAAGAAAAATAATCACAGTGCCGTGGAAGGAACATCTTACATATAACTTATAATATAAAAACTTTCGTCAACATTTCGGCTATCCTATCTGAGCGAGGGAGAGATGGTAGAAACCAGAAGTCACATAGGAAAGAAAGAAGAAAGGAAGGGAGGATGTGGAAAGAAAAGTGTCATGACGACTTTTCCTTAGGAATAAATCAATAAGTGTCAAGACGACTTTCCTTTAGGAATAAATCAATAAATATAATTACCTTGGTCTGGCGGGGAGGTGATGCACCTTCCCTCGGGTATGAGACACCTGCTGACCTTGACGGGAGTACATCCACTGATTTTGGTGTCCACACACATCCCCTGACCCATCACTTCAGTTGTGACCCAACTGTAACCTAGAGGGCACTCACTCCGAAGTTGCCTGAAGCCATCACCTTGAGTCACGCAGACGAAGTAGCTCCCACAGTCTAGTGGGTCGGGGTAGCGGCCTTCTGCAGAACAGACGAAGTTCCCAGTGGGCCAGGTACACGGGTCCTCACATGTATTCGTGTCTTCATTGTACATGTAGTCATTGCTGCAGGTGTGTGGTACTCTTAGCCAGCCGTCGTCAGTGTGTACACAACTGTAGTACTGCGTACAGTTATTTGTGTTAGCGAAGACACCGAGGTCTGTGCACCAGCTGAATCTGTCGTCGTAGATGCATTGTTGATCTTCCTCGCTGAATCTCATCCCGCTGGAACAGCGGTACACATCAGGATTGTTCGAACTCGGCTTACAATAAAGGAATTTTTGTTCGTCGTAAAAATCAGCCCTTAAATATTCATTGTCAATGCAGGAGCATGTAGTGTTTTGCCTCGGATAACATACACCCCCACCGAATTTTTCCTCTCTCATGTCGCAGAAGTCGCCGAAACGACAAGTTTCAGGAATGGCTATACCGTCCATACACATGACCTGCGTCTCACAGTCAGCACACACAAACCCATTCACGATATCTGAACACTGAGAGAGATAGCCAGGGTTCACAGACCGAGGCTGCCGTAGCCCAGTTCTGAGAGAAATTTCCTGGAAAACCAATATATTATTTTTAAAAGTTATTATTATTATTATTATTATTATTATTATATATATATATATATATATATATATATATATATATATATATATATATATATATATATATATATATATATATATATATATATATTTGTATGTATATATATATATATATATATATATATATATATATATATATATATATATATATATGCAATAAGATCACAGTGAACAGGTGATTTCAAAATATGCAAAACAACCACTTTGGTCTATTCTTTCAGAGTGGTTGTTTTGCATATATATATATATATATATATATATATATATATATATATATATATATATATATATATATATATAACGTGTAGTAGGTTGGTAGACAGCAACCACCCAGGGAAGTACTACCGTCCTGCCAGATGACTGTGAAACAAAAACCTGTAATTGTTTTGCATGATGGTAGGATTGCTGGTTTCTTTTTCTGTCTCATAAACACGCTAAGATAACAGGGATATCTTGCTACTCCTACTAACACTTTGGTCACACTTCACAGACACGCACATGCATATATATATATACATACATCTAGGTTTTTCTCCTTTTTCTAAATAGCTCTTGTTCTTTTTTATTTCTTCTATTGTCCATGGGGAAGTGGAAAAGAATCTTTCCTCCGTAAGCCATGCGTGTCGTATGAGGCGACTAAAATGCCGGGAGCAATGGGCTAGTAACCCCTTCTCCTGTATACAATTACTAAAAAAGAGAAGAAGAAAAACTTTATAAAACTGGGTTGCTTAAATGTGCGTGGATGTAGTGCGGATGACAAGAAACAGATGATTGCTGATGTTATGAATGAAAAGAAGTTGGATGTCCTGGCCCTAAGCGAAACAAAGCTGAAGGGGGTAGGAGAGTTTCAGTGGGGGGAAATAAATGGGATTAAATCTGGAGTATCTGAGAGAGTTAGAGCAAAGGAAGGGGTAGCAGTAATGTTAAATGATCAGTTATGGAAGGAGAAAAGAGAATATGAATGTGTAAATTCAAGAATTATGTGGATTAAAGTAAAGGTTGGATGCGAGAAGTGGGTCATAATAAGCGTGTATGCACCTGGAGAAGAGAGGAATGCAGAGGAGAGAGAGAGATTTTGGGAGATGTTAAGTGAATGTATAGGAGCCTTTGAACCAAGTGAGAGAGTAATTGTGGTAGGGGACTTGAATGCTAAAGTAGGAGAAACTTTTAGAGAGGGTGTGGTAGGTAAGTTTGGGGTGCCAGGTGTAAATGATAATGGGAGCCCTTTGATTGAACTTTGTATAGAAAGGGGTTTAGTTATAGGTAATACATATTTTAAGAAAAAGAGGATAAATAAGTATACACGATATGATGTAGGGCGAAATGACAGTAGTTTGTTGGATTATGTATTGGTAGATAAAAGACTGTTGAGTAGACTTCAGGATGTACATGTTTATAGAGGGGCCACAGATATATCAGATCACTTTCTAGTTGTAGCTACACTGAGAGTAAAAGGTAGATGGGATACAAGGAGAATAGAAGCATCAGGGAAGAGAGAGGTGAAGGTTTATAAACTAAAAGAGGAGGCAGTTAGGGTAAGATATAAACAGCTATTGGAGGATAGATGGGCTAATGAGAGCATAGGCAATGGGGTCGAAGAGGTATGGGGTAGGTTTAAAAATGTAGTGTTAGAGTGTTCAGCAGAAGTTTGTGGTTACAGGAAAGTGGGTGCAGGAGGGAAGAGGAGCGATTGGTGGAATGATGATGTAAAGAGAGTAGTAAGGGAGAAAAAGTTAGCATATGAGAAGTTTTTACAAAGTAGAAGTGATGCAAGGAGGGAAGAGTATATGGAGAAAAAGAGAGAGGTTAAGAGAGTGGTGAAGCAATGTAAAAAGAGAGCAAATGAGAGAGTGGGTGAGATGTTATCAACAAATTTTGTTGAAAATAAGAAAAAGTTTTGGAGTGAGATTAACAAGTTAAGAAAGCCTAGAGAACAAATGGATTTGTCAGTTAAAAATAGGAGAGGAGAGTTATTAAATGGAGAGTTAGAGGTATTGGGAAGATGGAAGGAATATTTTGAGGAATTGTTAAATGTTGATGAAGATAGGGAAGCTGTGATTTCGTGTATAGGGCAAGGAGGAATAACATCTTGTAGGAGTGAGGAAGAGCCAGTTGTGAGTGTGGGGGAAGTTCGTGAGGCAGTAGGTAAAATGAAAGGGGGTAAGGCAGCCGGGATTGATGGGATAAAGATAGAAATGTTAAAAGCAGGTGGGGATATAGTTTTGGAGTGGTTGGTGCAATTGTTTAATAAATGTATGGAAGAGGGTAAGGTACCTAGGGATTGGCAGAGAGCATGCATAGTTCCTTTGTATAAAGGCAAAGGGGATAAAAGAGAGTGCAAAAATTATAGGGGGATAAGTCTGTTGAGTGTACCTGGTAAAGTGTATGGTAGAGTTATAATTGAAAGAATTAAGAGTAAGACGGAGAATAGGATAGCAGATGAACAAGGAGGCTTTAGGAAAGGTAGGGGGTGTGTGGACCAGGTGTTTACAGTGAAACATATAAGTGAACAGTATTTAGATAAGGCTAAAGAGGTCTTTGTGGCATTTATGGATTTGGAAAAGGCGTATGACAGGGTGGATAGGGGGGCAATGTGGCAGATGTTGCAAGTGTATGGTGTAGGAGGTAGGTTACTGAAAGCAGTGAAGAGTTTTTACGAGGATAGTGAGGCTCAAGTTAGAGTATGTAGGAAAGAGGGAAATTTTTTCCCAGTAAAAGTAGGCCTTAGACAAGGATGTGTGATGTCACCGTGGTTGTTTAATATATTTATAGATGGGGTTGTAAGAGAAGTAAATGCGAGGGTCTTGGCAAGAGGCGTGGAGTTAAAAGATAAAGAATCACACACAAAGTGGGAGTTGTCACAGCTGCTCTTTGCTGATGACACTGTGCTCTTGGGAGATTCTGAAGAGAAGTTGCAGAGATTGGTGGATGAATTTGGTAGGGTGTGCAAAAGAAGAAAATTAAAGGTGAATACAGGAAAGAGTAAGGTTATGAGGATAACAAAAAGATTAGGTGATGAAAGATTGAATATCAGATTGGAGGGAGAGAGTATGGAGGAGGTGAACGTATTCAGATATTTGGGAGTGGACGTGTCAGCGGATGGGTCTATGAAAGATGAGGTGAATCATAGAATTGATGAGGGAAAAAGAGTGAGTGGTGCACTTAGGAGTCTGTGGAGACAAAGAACTTTGTCCTTGGAGGCAAAGAGGGGAATGTATGAGAGTATAGTTTTACCAACGCTCTTATATGGGTGTGAAGCGTGGGTGATGAATGTTGCAGCGAGGAGAAGGCTGGAGGCAGTGGAGATGTCATGTCTGAGGGCAATGTGTGGTGTGAATATAATGCAGAGAATTCGTAGTTTGGAAGTTAGGAGGAGGTGCGGGATTACCAAAACTGTTGTCCAGAGGGCTGAGGAAGGGTTGTTGAGGTGGTTCGGACATGTAGAGAGAATGGAGCGAAACAGAATGACTTCAAGAGTGTATCAGTCTGTAGTGGAAGGAAGGCGGGGTAGGGGTCGGCCTAGGAAGGGTTGGAGGGAGGGGGTAAAGGAGGTTTTGTGTGCGAGGGGCTTGGACTTCCAGCAGGCATGCTTGAGCGTGTTTGATAGGAGTGAATGGAGACAAATGGTTTTTAATACTTGACGTGCTGTTGGAGTGTGAGCAAAGTAACATTTATGAAGGGATTCAGGGAAACCGGCAGGCCGGACTTGAGTCCTGGAGATGGGAAGTACAGTGCCTGCACTCTGAAGGAGGGGTGTTAATGTTGCAGTTTAAAAACTGTAGTGTAAAGCACCCTTCTGGCAAGACAGTGATGGAGTGAATGATGGTGAAAGTTTTTCTTTTTCGGGCCACCCTGCCTTGGTGGGAATCGGCCGGTGTGATAATAAAAAAAAAAAAAAAATATATATATATATATATATATATATATATATATATATATATATATATATATATATATATATATATATATATATATATATATATATATATATATATATATTTATATACATATATATATTTTACATATATTATATATTATAAGATGTAGCAATATATATGGACTCAAGTTGTAATAAACAAATGTCAAAGAATAAAGAGAAGGGTGGATGAGGACCTCGAACCGCGGTCAAACTGATAGTTCGACTCTCCAGTGCTTGGACTACTCTGGTTTCTAATAGGAAGAATTCGGAATTAATACTGTATTATGACTCACGAAATCGTAATGACACGATTGCAAACAAACCATACCCCGGCCGGGATTGAACCCGCGGTCAGAGAGTCTCAAAACTCCAGCCCGTCGCGTTAGCCACTAGACCAGCTAGCCACAATAAGATTCATCCAACTAGGTATATTTCTACACCACAGGAAGGTTAGCACAGGCACCTCTGTGACCACAAATGCATTTGTGGTCACAGTGGTGCCTGTGCTAACCTTCCTATGGTGTAGAAATATACCTAGTTGGATGAATCTTATTGTGGCTAGCTGGTCTAGTGGCTAACGCGACGGGCTGGAGTTTTGAGACTCTCTGACCGTGGGTTCATTCCCGGCCGGGGTATGGTTAATACTGTATTATATTCCGTCAGAGGCACCAACTACAACCCAACTGTCCTCCTTCCTTCAGCCCAGAGGGCAGGAACAGATCTACTCTTAATTAAAGCTTCTGGGCTGAAGGAAGGTGTTCAGTTGGGTTACAGTTGGTGCTACTGATGGAATATAATACAATGAGTATTAGTTCTAAATCCTATTAGAAGCCAGAGTAGCTGAAGTAATGTCAATTTGAGGACCGCTGTTCGAGCCCCTCGCCCACCATTCTGCTTATTTTCAATATATATAAACATATATATAAACATATATATATATATATATATATATATATATATATATATATATATATATATATATATATATATATATATATATATATATATATATATATATATATGTCGTGCCGAATAGGCAGAACTTGCGATCTTGGCTTTAATAGCAACGCTCATCTTGCCATATAGGACAAGTAAAAATTTGTGTATGCAATAATCTCGCCAAAATCATTCTGAACCTAACGAAAAAAAATATATTTGATTGTGTTCGTTTAGTACTAAATTATTGTAAACGTATTTAAAACATATTTAGTTGAGTTAGTCTAAAATAAATTGCTCTTGTTATAATAAGGTTAGGTAAGTTTTCTAAGATTCTTTTGGTGCAAAATTAAAAATTTTTACATTAACATTAATGAAAAAAATATATCTTCAAAAGTATCAGAGAAAAGTTCAGAAAGGACTTAATTTTAAATGAGTTCTTGCTAATTGACCAGTTTTACATATTCGGCACGACATATATATATATTATATATATATATATATATATATATATATATATATATATATATATATATATATATATATATATATATATATATATATATATATGTATATGTATATATATATATATATATATATATATATATATATATATATATATATATATATATATATATATATATATATATATATATATATGTATATATATATATAAAACACTGCAACTAGCCAAGGACTCGAACGCATGTTGTTTTGGCCCGCCTCATGGTGAGCGAAAGCCACATGACGCCCTAACATAAGAACATAAGAATGTAGGAACACTGCAGAAGGCCTACTGGCCCATACGAGGCAGGTCCTTATCAAAACGACATCTACCTAAAGCTACTCAAGAAATAACTCCCGTACCCCTTGACACCAATCAAACCCAGCCCCTCCCACTCATATATTTGTCCAGTCTCTTCTTAAAGCTACCCAAGGTCCTAGCCTCTATCACCCCACTGGGAAGACTGTTCCATGCATCTACAACTCTGTTAGAAAACCAGTACTTACCTATGTCCTTTCTAAATCTAAATTTATCCAACTTAAATCCATTATTCCTGGTTCTTACCTGGTTCGACACCCTCAGTACTTTATTAATGTCTCCCTTGTTTATGCCCGTCATCCACTTATACACTTCAATGATATCTCCCCTCATTCTACGCCTCTCCAGAGAGTGGAGATTTAAGGCTTTAAGTCTATCTTCATACGGGAGGTTCCTTATACAGTAAATCATTTTAGTCATTCTTCTCTGTATGTTCTCTAATGAGTCTATGTCCATCCTGTAGTAAGGGGACCAAAACTGAGCAGCATAATCTAAATGAGGCCTCACTAGTGATGTATAGAGCTGTAAAATAACTTTTGGACTTCTGTTACTTATACTTCTTGAGATAAATCCAAGTAATCTGTTGGCCTTGTTGCGCACATTAATGCACTGCTGTCTTGGCTTTAGATTTCTGCTTACCATGACTCCCAAGTCTTTTTCACATTCTGTATGACCAAGCTCTACTTCACCTAGATTATAGCTTCGAGGGTTATTTTCATTACCAAGGGCAAGTACCTTACACTTATCCACATTAAACTTCATCTGCCATTTCTCAGACCAAGACATTAATTTGTTCAAATCGTCCTGGAGTTCATTGATATCCTCCTCAGAGTGAATTATACGGCCTATCTTTGTATCATCAGCAAACTTACTCATGTCACTAGTAATCCCTTCATCAAGGTCATTAATGTAAATTATGAACAGTAGAGGCCCTAAAACTGATCCTTGTGGAACGCCACTAGTGACTAATCCCCATTCAGATTTCACTCCATTAATGGTAACTCTCTGCTTTCTATTGGTAAGCCATGCCTCAATCCATGCTAGAACTTTACCTCCTATACCATGAGCTGCCACTTTTCTTAAGAGTCTCTTGTGAGGTACTCTGTCGAAGGCTTTACTAAAATCCAAATAAACAATATCATATTCCTTATCACTGTCAACTGCCTCAAATGTTCTATTGAAGAACGTCAGTAAGTTTGTCAGGCAGGAACGACCTCTCGTGAATCCATGCTGAGATTCATTTATCAAGTATGCTCTTCAAGGTGACTTCTGATAATGTCAGCTATAATTGATTCTAATAACTTGCCCACTATAGATGTCAGGCTTATTGGACGGTAGTTTGAAGGAGTGGACTTATCCCCTGATTTGAATATAGGAACCACATTAGCCATCTTCCACAACTCTGGCACAACACTGGTAAGGATGGACGCATTGAATACACACGTTAATGGCTGACTAAGCTCCATCTTGCATTCCTTAAGTACCCTTGAAAACAACTCATCGGGTCCCGGGGACTTATTTTGTTTCAGTTTGTCTATCTGTTTAATAACCATGTCCCTCGTGACAGTAATATTAGTTAACTTAAATTCATCAGGAACTAAATAATTGTTAATTACTGGAATCTCATTTACATCTTCCTGTGTAAAAACTGACAAAAAATAGTCATTAAATAAGGAACACATTTCCAGTTCATTATCCGTCAGCTGTCCATTCCCAGATTTCAGAGGTCCTACTTTTTCCTTCACCTTCGTCCTATACACTTGAAAGAACCCCTTTGGATTAGTCTTTGATTCATTAGCATCTCTAATTTCATAGTCACGTTTAGCCTTTCTAATCGCCCTTTTTACTTCTCTTTTAAGCTGAACATATTGGTCAGTAAGGTTAACCTCTCCTCTTCTGATGCTCCTATAAATTCCCCTTTTCTCCCCTAATAGATGCTTTAGCCTCCTGTTAACCCATTTGGGATCGTTATTATTAGACCTAAATTCTCTCTGGGGAATGTATATACTCTGGGCACTGTGTACATTATTAAGAAAACAATCATAAAAGCAGATCCCTTCATATTCATAAGTATGATTATTGTCAATAAAATCATTAGCTAGATAACCCCAATCAAGATTAGACAGATGTTCCCTAAGTCCATTATAATCGGCAGAACGAAAATCAGGGATTTTTACTGTATTATCATTATTCTTGCATTCCCAATTAATGCTATAAGTGATGGATTTGTGATCACTTGCGCCAAGCTCTTCAGTGATCTCCAGATTATTCACTAGTGTTTCCTTATTTGACAAGACTAGGTCTAGCAAATTATTACCCCTGGTAGGCTCAGTTACACTCTGTTTCAGAAAACAGTCCTGAACTGTTTCCATTAAGTCACTGGGCTCTAGATTACCTGTCAAAGAATTCCAGTCAATTTGGCTAAAGTTAAAGTCTCCTACTATGACTACGTTACTGTGTCCAGAAGCCCTAACAATTTCGTCCCAAAGAAGTCTCCCTCTATCGTGATCCAAGCCTGGAGGTCGGTATATTACACCTAGAATTAGTTTTTCTTGACCCTCCACGAACTCTACCCAAACAGACTCTGTTACTGCTCCATCTATTTTTATACCTGTTTTTATGCAACAATTAATATTTTCTCGAACATACAATGCAACTCCTCCCCCCTTCCCATTACATCTATCCACATTGAATAACTTAAATCCCTGAATATTACACTCAGCAGTCATATCCCGACTCTTTAAATCATACCAGGTTTCAGTTAATGCAATGATATCAAAGTTCCCAGCACATGCTACCAAACGTAGTTCATTAATTTTATTTCTTGCACTTCGGCTGTTAGCATAAAATACCATCATATGTTTTTTCTTCTGCACATTTTTCCTATTCATCTTTGTTTTTACACAATTTCTGAAATTATCATTACCCAGAGTTACTCCATAACAGTTACTATTAAGATTCTTAATATCAGAGCATAAGTCAATATATCCATACTCATTATTAATCATTTCTAAACCCATACCTCTAACTAATCCTAGTTTAAAGTCCTAACAACCCCCTCAACTGAGTTAGCAAGAAAACCCACACCTGCCCTGGATAAGTGAGCCCCATCCCTGGCATACATGTCATTTCGGCCATAGAAGTTGTCCCAGTTGTCAATGAATGGTACTGCATTATCCTTACAGTGTTTATCCAGCCAACAAT
The DNA here is from genome assembly GCF_038502225.1 of Cherax quadricarinatus. NCBI lineage: Eukaryota > Metazoa > Arthropoda > Malacostraca > Decapoda > Parastacidae > Cherax > Cherax quadricarinatus. The sequence goes on along the minus strand of NC_091340.1, from coordinate 27,531,976 downwards.
TAATACCAATTGCTCTGGACAACCATTCATTACCAACACCTCTTCTTGGCAAAATGCCACATATAACAGGGTGCCCCCCCCCCCTTCTTCCTAATCATGTCTATAGCTGTCCTGAACTTTCTAACTAAATCCTCACTTCTACGCTTGCCTACATCATTGCCTCCAGCACTGAGGCCAATAATAGGATTGATCCCATTACCGTTCATGATGTTGTCAAGCCGGCTAACAATGTCCTCCATCCCAGCCCCAGGAAAGCATACCCTTTGTCTCCTACTCCTGTCCTTCAAGCAGAATGCCCTACCCATGTATCTAACCTGGCTATCCCCAACAACAACAATATTCTTACCTTCCTTGTTGTCGTTCGTCGTGACGATCCCAGTAGTAGACTCACATTCGTCGGGTAGCACCGAGAATGCGTTGGAGGTTTCCACGGGAGCTTCCACAGCAGTCTCTTTCTTCTTCATCGTTTCTGGCTTTCCATTCGTCTTCTTGATCGTCAACTTCGTCGTCCCCTGCTGTCCAGCCACTGACCACGATCCCTTCTTGACCTGAGGACTCGAAACAGGAGGACTACTACGAATCCTCTTGTTTTCCTCGGTCAATCGCCGTATCTCCATCTTCGCTGCCCTCAATTCTTCCTTAAGTTGCTGGTAAAGTTGCTCGATGGAGGGCATCTTGGTTCAGTACACGGGAGCAAACAAGACACTTCTTCACAGAGTTAAGTATAGGTCAGCACTCAAAGTACAGGTCACCACTCAAGAGCACACAAACAGGTCTTCACAGAGCTAAGTACACGTCACCACTGATGTGATCCTTTATTGACAACGTTTCACCCACACAGTGGGCTTTATCAAGTCACACACGGATCTACCCACAGGACCACCAAATCCTACAAGAATCACGCACCCAGCAGAGCTAGGTGTTTTACTGTTATCCGAGGACATATGGTGGTGTACGTGCCTCTGAGCTAATTTCATTCTACTCCCCGTTTGGTGTACTAGCCTCAACAAACAGTATTTTATATTATTGTAACCACGGTATTGATCAATAACAACACATAAGAACATAAGAACATAAGAAAGGAGGAACACTGCAGGAGGCCTGCTGGCCCATACTAGGCAGGTCCTTTACAATTCATCCCACTAACAAAACATTTGCCCAATTTTCAATGCTGCCCAAGAAATAAGCTCTGATGTGAAAGTCCCACTCAAATCCAACCCCTCCCACTCATGTACTTATCCAACCTAGATTTGAAACTACCCAAAGTCCCAGCCTCAATAACCCAACTAGGTAGACTGTTCCACTCATCAACTACCCTATTTCCAAACCAATACTTTCCTATGTCCTTTCTAAATCTAAACTTATCTAATTTAAATCCATTACTGCGGGTTCTCTCTTGGAGAGACATCCTCAAGACCTTATTAATATCCCCTTTATTAATACCTATCTTCCACTTATACACTTCGATCAGGTCTCCCCTCATTCTTCGTCTAACAAGTGAATGTAACTTAAGAGTCTTCAATCTTTCTTCATAAGGAAGATTTCTAATGCTATGTATTAATTTAGTCATCCTACGCTGAATGTTTTCTAACGAATTTATGTCCATTTTGTAATACGGAGACCAGAACTGAGCTGCATAATCTAGGTGAGGCCTTACTAATGATGTATAAAGCTGCAGTATGACCTCTGGACTTCTGTTGCTTACACTTCTTGATATAAATCCCAGTAATCTATTTGCCTTATTACGTACGCTTAGGCATTGCTGTCTTGGTTTAAGGTTGCTGCTCACCATAACCCCCAAGTCCTTTTCGCAATCTGTATGGCTAAGTTCTACATCATTTAACTTATAAGTACTAGGGTTATGGGGACCCCCAAGCTTCAGAACCTTGCATTTATCTACATTGAACTGCATCTGCCACTTTTCTGACCAAGAATAGAGTTTGTTTAAATCCTCCTGAAGTTCCATAACATCTACGTTTGAATCAATTATCCTACCTATCTTTGTGTCATCGGCGAATTTGCTCATATCACTAGTAATTCCCTCATCAAGATCATTGATATATATTATAAACAACAACGGGCCCAAGACTGATCCCTGTGGAACGCCACTTGTTACAGATCCCCACTCGGATTTAACCCAATTTATGGACACTCTGCTTCCTGTCAGTGAGCCATGACTCGATCCACGAGAGCACTTTTCCCCCAATGCCATGAGCTGCCACTTTCTTAACAGTCTATGGTGCGGAACTCTATCAAAAGCCTTACTAAAATCTAAGTAAATAATATCAAATTCTTTATTGTGGTCAACAGCCTCAAAAGCTTTACTGAAGAAAGTTAATAAATTAGTTAGACAAGACCGGCCTCTTGTGAATCCATGCTGAGTATCCTTAATCAAGCTATGCTTATCGAGATGGCTTCTTATAATCTCAGCTATAATTGACTCTAGTAATTTGCCTACAATTGAGGTCAGGCTTATTGGGCGGTAATTTGACGGTAACGACTTGTCCCCTGTTTTAAAAATAGGAATTACATTAGCCATCTTCCACATATCAGACACTACACCTGTTTGAAGAGATAAATTAAAAATATTAGTTAATGGTTCACAGAGTTCCATTTTGCAGAGTTCCATTTTGCACAAGACTCTCCTAGGGACACTACCCAAACCACCACAAAAACAGTAAATATACAACCATCATTGCACAAGACCGTGGCCCACAGTACAGATGTTGGAGAGGAGTCTCCTTCCTCTACTGGGGAAAGTAGATGGAATCCAGGACGGGGTGGCCCTGGCTTGGATACTGAGGATTATAGTGCAGTCCCAGAACCTGCAGAAATTGACAACACACCTCCCAACAATTCTCAACCAAAGGTGAATTTGTGCAAATATTATGCTTGGGGCATCTGTAAGCATGGAATAACAGGGGAAAAAAATGGGACATGCAACTTTGACCATCCCAAAAAATGTAGCGACCTCCTGTCTAAAGGAGTGTGTCGCTCTTCTTCCTGTACTTTCTTTCACCCAAAAATGTGCCACTCCTCGGTCCTCCAGAAGCAGTGTTACAACATCGAGTGCCCTGCATACCATCTAAAAGGGACCAGGAGGCACAGACCCCACAGGACAAACAATAGTAGCTACGACTACCCAACTCCAGGTGATTTTTTAGTGGCAGGAAACGAAAAAAGAAAATGGTAGGAAATAACAAAAATAGTCCACCACCTTGGAGCCTTGTTGGACTGGAGGCGCAGCCAGTGGCCACCCATGGCCCTCCAGAATTACAACTACTGATGCCAATAACAAAATCCCCCCAACAAACACAGAATACAACCTCGTTCATATTTGCTAATATACAGGGCCTTAAGCCATCCACCAACAACAAAATAAATTTTATCAGTGGACTTCTAGTGGAGTCTAATGCAATGTTTGCAGCCTTCACAGAGACTCACACAAAAGATCACTTTGACAGTGAAATATGGATAAGTGGTTACAACCTTTTTAGATGCGACAGAAAAAACAGGCAACAAGGGGGGGTTGGCCTGTATGTCAAAAAGTCCCTTATCTGCACGGAGTTGCTGAACACCACAAATGAGGTAGTTGAAGTTCTATCAATAAAGATCGAGAACCAAAACCTAGTCATTGTGGTTGTATACAAGCCACCAGATACAACCTCCCAACAGTTCAAGGAACAGCTACTGAAAATCGATTACTGTTTGGAAAACCTTCCAGCTCCATCCCCAAACATCTTACTGCTTGGTGATTTCAACCTAAGGCATACAAAATGGAAAAATGTAGCAAATAATGTTATAGCTGAAACAATCCCCGGAGGTAGGGCAGATGAAAGGTCACACACACATGAACTACTAAGTCTCTGCGAAAAACACACCTTAAGCCAGCAGATAGTGGAGCCAACAAGACTAGAAAACACACTTGACCTTATCTTCACAAATAATGAGGACCTGATAAGAGACATAAGAATATCAAAAACAACTAATTCCGATCACAATCTAATCGAAGTCCAGACGTACATGCATAGGGGTCCTGAACAGCAGAATGCATGTACCTGTGAAGGTGTCTTCACAAAATACAATTTCAACAACAAGAACATCAATTGGGACCAGGTAAACCATGTCCTAAACGAAACATGTTGGGAAGATGTCTTAAATGACATGGACCCAAACCAGTGCCTTGAAAGGATCAACTTCCTGGTAGCCGAAGCATGTTCTAGGTATATTCCCCTAAGAAAGAAGAAGAGCAGGAGTAAACTGGAGAGAAAAAGACGCTCCCTCTACAGAAGACGACGAAGAGTCACTGAGCTCCTCAGGAGTGTTAGAATATCTGATACACGAAAGGAGGCGCTGACCAGGGAAGTGGAAACTATCGAACTTAAGCTAAATGACTCTTACAGGAACCAGGAGAGGCAGGAGGAGCTTAAAGCTATTAGTGAAATTGAAAGAAATTCCAAATATTTCTTTTCATATGCCAAAAACAAGACAAATACCACATCTAGTATCGGGCCCTTACTCAGACAGGATGGGACTTACACAGACGACAACAAGGAAATGAGTGAAATATTGAAATCCCAGTACGACTCTGTGTTTAGTGAACCACTAATCGGTCTGAGGATCGACGACCCAAATGATTTCTTCATGAATGAGCCTCAAAACTCCATAAATGTATGCCAGATTTCCGACATTACCCTAACTCCGATAGATTTCGAAAAAGCCATTGACAACATGCCTATGCACTCAGCCCCGGGCCCAGACTCGTGGAACTCTGTTTTCATTAAGAACTGCAAGAAACCCCTCTCGCGTGCCCTAAGTACACTATGGAGGAGGAGCTTGGACATGGGTGAAATTCCAGTCACTTAAAACAACGGATATAGCCCCGCTCCATAAAGGTGGCAGCAAAGCATTAGCTAAGAACTATAGACCAATAGCTCTGACGTTCCACATCATAAAAATCTTTGAAAGAGTGCTAAGAAGCAGGATTGCAAATCACCTGGATTCCCAAAATCTGCACAATCCAGGGCAACATGGGTTCAGGGCAGGTCGCTCCTGCCTCTCACAACTACTGGATCACTATGACATGGCCTTGGATGCACTGAAAGAAAATCAGAATGCAGATGTAATATACACAGACTTTGCAAAAGCATTTGACAAATGCGATCATGGCGTAATAGCCCATAAAATACGTGCTAAAGGAATAACTGGGAAAGTGGGGAGATGGATCTTCAACTTCCTAACAAATCGAACACAAAGAGTAGTGGTCAACAGAGTTAAATCGGAGGCTGCCATAGTGAAGAGCTCTGTTCCACAAGGCACAGTACTCGCCCCCATCTTATTCCTTATCCTCATATCAGACATAAACAGAGATATACACCACAGCACCGTATCATCCTTTGCGGATGATACTAGGATCTGCATGAGGCTGTCATCTGCTGAGGACGCGGTTAACCTCCAAGAAGATATAAACAAAGTTTTCCAGTGGGCAACGGTAAACAATATGATGTTCAATGAGGACAAATTCCAACTACTCCGTTATGGAAAACTGGAGGAGATAACAACTAGAACAGAGTATACTACTGACTCCGGCCATACAATAGAGCGGAAAAATAATGTAAGGGACCTGGGAGTAGTAATGTCTGAGGATCTCACTTTCAAGGATCACAACAGTGCCACGATCGCACGTGCAAAGAAAATGATAGGATGGATAATGAGAACTTTCAAAACGAGAGATGCCAACCCCATGATGATCCTTTTCAAATCACTTGTTCTCTCTAGGCTGGAATACTGCTGTACATTAACATCTCCATACAAAGCAGGTGAAATCGCAGATCTAGAGAGTGTACAGAGATCCTTTACTGCACGTATAAGTTCTGTCAAGCACCTTAACTACTGGGAACGCTTGAAAGCACTTGACTTGTACTCGTTGGAACGCAGGAGGGAGAGATATATCATAATCTACACTTGGAAAATCTTGGAAGGAATGGTCCCAAATCTGCACACAGAAATCACTCCCTACGAAAGTAAAAGACTGGGCAGGCGATGCAAAATGCCGCCAATAAAAAGTAGGGGCGCCATTGGTACACTAAGAGAAAACACCATAAGTGTCCGGGGCCCAAAACTGTTCAACAGCCTCCCATCAAGCATTAGGGGAATTGCCAATAAACCCCTGGCTGCCTTCAAGAGAGAGCTGGACAGATACCTAAAGTCAGTGCCGGATCAGCCGGGCTGTGGCTCGTACGTCGGACTGCGTGCGGCCAGCAGTAACAGCCTAGTTGATCAGGCCCTGATCCATCGGGAGGCCTGGTCGTGGACCGGGCCGCGGGGGCGTTGATCCCCGGAATAACCTCCAGGTAACCTCCAGGTAAGAACCCTTGAAAAAACCTCATCAGGACCCGGCGACTTATTTTGCTTCAGTCTGTCTATCTGCTTCACAACCATCTCACTAGTGACTGTGATGTTACATAATTTATCTTCTTCTAGCCCACTGTAAAAATTAATTACTGGAATATTGTTAGTGTCTTCCTGTGTAAAAACTGAGAGAAAATAATTATTTAAAATCGAGCACATTTCATTCTCTTTGTCAGTAAGGTGCCCATAGTTATTTTTAAGGGGACCTATCTTATCTCTAACTTTTGTTCTATAGACCTGGAAAAAACTTTTTGGGTTAGTTTTAGAATCCCTAGCACAGCCCGGCTGGTCAGGTACTGACTTCAGGTGTCTGTCCAGCCCCTTCTTGAAGACAGCCAGGGGTCTATTGGTAATCCCCCTTGTGTATGCTGGGAAGCAGTTGATCAGTCTTGGGTCTCTGACATTTACTGTGTTGTCTCCTAGTGTACTCGTGGCGCCACTGATTGTCATTAATGATATATTCAATCTCCTGCCGAGTCTTTTGCTTTCCTAGAGACTGATTTTCGTGTGCAAGTTTGGTACTAAACCATCTTAGATTTTTCAAGTATATATTATCAAGTAACTTTTTCGCCTGCGTTCCAGGGAATACAGATCATGGGACATCAACTGTTAGCAAGAATCTCTCACTGTATTCTCGCCTACTGCTGTGTATGTCTTAGGGTATGTACACTTAGGGGTGTACATATATATACCGAGACACACACATACACCTAGGTGTATATTCACTTCACTGTATGTATATCCGAGTGTACCAAATATAATCCTAACATCATACCTCGTAGAAGTGGTTGGTCTTGATACTAAGACATTTCATCAGCTTTTGGTTGTAGACTGCACCTTTACAGGAGCCAGGTCTAGCAGTGAGGCCGCCAGTGATCTCTGGGACACAGTCGATGTAATCTCCCCAGCTGGTCGGGTCTGCAAACCTTCCCTCTTCATAACACTGAAAACTGCGAAAATATGGGCTGTTATTAAGAGAAATAATGTCAGAATGTGAGTAGCTAGAGTTAATAGCCTCACGTGGGGGCTATGTTAGCATTGTGGGTAATACCAGTTAATATATATATATATATATATATATATATATATATATATATATATATATATATATATATATATATATATATATATATATATATATATATATATATATATATATATATATATATATAATATCACACTGGCCGATTCCCACCAAGGCAGGGTGGCCCGAAAAAGAAAAACTTTCACCATCATTCACTCCATCACTGTCTTGCCAGAAGAGTGCTTTACACTACAGTTTTTAAACTGCAACATTAACACCCCTCCTTCAGAGTGCAGGCACTGTACTTCCCATCTCCAGGACTCAAGTCCGGCCTGCCGGTTTCCCTGAACCCCTTCATAAATGTTACTTTGCTAACACTCCAACAGCACGTCAAGTATTAAAAACCATTTGTCTCCATTCACTCCTATCAAACACGCTCACGCATGCCTGCTGGAAGTCCAAGCCCCTCGCACACAAAACCTCCTTTACCCCCTCTCTCCAATCCTTCCTAGGCCGACCCCTACCCCCCCTTCCTTCCACTACAGACTGATACACTCTTGAAGTCATTCTGTTTCGCTCCATTCTCTCTACATGTCCGAACCACCTCAACAACCCTTCCTCAGCCCTCTGGACAACATATATTTATATATATATATTTATATATATATATAATACATATATTTATATATATATAAATATATATATATATATATATAAATATATATATATATATATATATATATATATATATATGCAATAAGATCACAGTAAACAGGTGATTTCAGAATATGCAAAACAACCACTATGAAAGAATAGAGAAATTCCAAGCGCTTTCGTGACTACTCACATTATGTGAGTAGTCACGAAAGCGCTTGGAATTTCTCTATGCTTTCACAGTGGTTGTTTTGTATATATATATATATATATATATATATATATATATATATATATATATATATATATGATGGGAAATACAAAAACATTTAAGTCCTAGCGAGGTTTTTCAAGGGTGTGGATGGTGAAATAGAATTTTGATAAGACTCGCAGTCAGTTCAAGAATAAACAATCTGGTTCCTCAACTCTCTTGTCGTTTAGTGCACTGCAGAACGTTAATTGCATGACAGTGAGTGCAACACGAATGCCCTAGAGCTATAATTCAACTCCCCCTGTGGTTATTTTGCATCTTTTGTCGCTCGTTCGCGATTATTTCAGAATGTCCCTAGGGTAAGGGCGGGATTAGAACCCATGGCGAGTGAGTGGTAAAACTCCAGGCCTGTGCGTAAACCACTTAATGGATTCAAACCCTGTCCGTACCCAGGTTTCATCACATTGTCCTTAACATTGCTGACGTTGCTTATCAATACAGGTCAGGTAAGACTAGGTAAGGTTCGTCAGGAAACAGGACAAGTGTTTCCTGACGCGGGTCCTAGTCATATGATGACCCACCGTTGGAGTTTTTGGTCATCTGACCGAGGCCTTTCGCTGGCTTATCACCTCTTTTAAAATTACAGTCATAGTTATAACCATTTAGTAGTTATCAACACAAAGAAGGTGGAAGAGCCCTGGCAAAATACCAGATTGATAGAATTAGCATCACACATCATCAGTTAAAAGAACTAACAAAAGTTCAGAGTTCAATCATCGAGATATTAAAGTGTGCGTCTGGCATATCACAGAATGGCCTATTCTAAGATTTTCTTTTATGAATTTTGCCATTCCCTTTATGGTTTTTAATAAACTTTTCAAAGTGAGTAAAAACAGTCACTATTCCTACTTGTGAGAGACAGTGAAATACTGTGACACACAGTCCCCCGGGTGTAGAACAACTCTGCTTCACCTCTCCACTCTTCACTCCACTTCCCCTCAAGTATTGTTTCTTGACGCTGGTGAGGGGCTCTTAATCTAGAGAATTGGATCTGTGCTCCAGTTCCCTGAATTGAACCTGAATACATTCTATCTCCCCCCCCCCTCACAGACGCTGTATAATCCTACGCGTTTAACGTTCCCCCATGATTATAATAATTCACTCCGCTTGGAAAAGAGTTGCGACTGATTGGTTACTACAGAATAAAAAAAAAGGAATTTACCTATTTCCAGTGCATTGTTTTGCCTCTGCACAAGGCTAAAACTAGACCTAAAATTCTGTCTACTGAAGTAGTAGAACGCTAGATTAAAAATAGAAGCCATATGTGTATTGTTTATTTTGAAGCAGAGTGCGCAGGTTTACCTGGAGAGGGTTCGAGTCCTGTTGTGGACTGAAAGATAATGTTCATAAATAATTATTCTCGCTCTCGAGTTAAACATTCTAGAGTCTCTCGCGAGGCCAGTGCAAGTGACAATTAAATATTTAGGCTTAAAATATATTACATCAGATAGTTTTAAGTTCATCTTATATACTTTACCTAAAATGTTATTTATAACTAGAGGCCTTTCGCAAAGTTTGTATTAAATATCACCAAATTTCGTAACAATTGTATTCTTTTTGGGAAATATAAATAAGTTTATTCTAAAATATAATTCATTTTATCTTTGTTCTCTCTTACTCTCATTACCTTACTGTTGAGTCATTAAGTTCACTCCAGTGTTCCTGCTCTTTATTCCCAGTTGCTGATATCCTGCTGAGAATAATGCATCTGTTATTTGGCCAGTGACAAGTCATCGCGCAACGTTCACACTGGGGTCATCTACTGTGTCTTGCCATATAATATGCATTTTAAATGATGTGGATTAGTTTCGCTAAAGAAAAAAGAAAAATGTCTCAAAAGTATAACCCAGAGAGTTATTAACTATGGCAACAGAAGCGCCGTTTTTCACAGACTGACTGAAATTCATGTTCACTGTGACTTATAGCTATACTCCACTTCCTTTCTTGTGCATAGTGGAGGTATAATTTAAATCTTGTATGTACGTCACCAGTTAATGACATTTTAGCCCCTAAAACAATGATTAAAAGCAAAATTTTGAATTTACAGTGTCTATTCACATTTCAGTGTATATAACCCTGGTACTGTGATACCGGGGTATTGTTGTATTGTGGACCTTGTGTTCACTGGTGTTTTGGTATTGTTGTACAATGGTATCGTGGTATTGTTTTGGTTGTAAATAATTCTGGTTTACCTTCCATTCTCCTGGAGCCACAAGGACGTCACGCTCACCTGGGAAGAGAAATCATTGTGTATACACTATGTTGATTATCAACCTTTTTATAGAATGCATTACCAGTAATATTTTGAAGCCAATCGGGAGAAGCATTCCTTAGTTACTTAGTAAAAACAATGAATATAACTATCTATTCAATAAAACTGGCAAATTGGGTTAGGTTAGGTAAGATTTGGCAGGATATAGAATAAGTCTTTCCTGACGTGGGTCTTAGTCATATGAAAACCCGCCGCTGGAATTTCTGGTCATCTGATCGAGGCCTTTCACTGGCTTACTCCTCCACCACTTTAAAAATTGTGGTTAAAATAAAAACTATTAGATTAGATATTGGCAAATTGAGATTTATGGTACTCAATAGCAACCTTGTCTTCAGGAAACCACACCAATGGTAAAAATTTGAAGCCGATCAGGTGAATCATTCTCTAGGCAGCACACAAACGAAAATAGGTACTATCCTGACCATAAGTTGCATCAGCCATTAAATACTGAAACAGTTCTGTAGAGGAAAACTCAAAATTATTTAACGAAATGGAACTTTCTCATTATTGTAAACAGAAAATCGCCAATATCTAAACTGTCGTCGAATTTTGTGGCGTTTTTGTGAAGGTTAGATGCTGCACCACCGAGGGTTTTGGTAGTTATCTCAGTTATTCCAGGGATGCTGGGGATGGCTCCAGTAACTTCAGTTATAGGGACATGAACATGCCAGTTCTTCCAGGAATTTAGTTCCCGTTACCATACATAAGAGTGTAAAGTTTGAAGGTGATTGGATGAGGCCTACGCGGGTTATGGCCGAAATAAAATTGAGAAAGGTTGGAGGAAGAACAAAATTTAGGTATCTTCTTAAAGCTCCTCCTTCTGGGATACCTAATTAACTGATGAACAGAATTGTGAAGACAACATGTACACACATACACACGCACACACACACACACACACACACACACACACACACACACACACACACACACACACACACACACACACACACACACACACACACACACACACACACACACAGTGGGCACCTGTGACGAGCGGGGTCCCACAGGGGTCGGTCCTAGGACCAGTGCTATTTTTGGTATATGTGAACGACATGACGGAAGGGTTAGACTCAGAAGTGTCCCTGTTTGCAGATGATGTGAAGTTAATGAGGAGAATTAAATCTGATGAGGACCAGGCAGGACTTCAAAGAGACCTGGACAGACTGGACACCTGGTCCAGCAAATGGCTTCTCGAATTTAATCCTGCCAAATGCAAAGTCATGAAGATAGGGGAAGGGCACAGAAGACCACAGACAGAGTATAGGCTAGGTGGCCAAAGACTGCAAACCTCACTCAAGGAGAAAGATCTTGGGGTGAGTATAACACCGAGCATGTCTCCGGAAGCACACATCAATCAGATAACTGCTGCAGCATATGGGCGCCTGGCAAACCTGAGAACAGCATTCCGACACCTTAGTAAGGAATCATTCAAGACACTGTACACCGTGTATGTCAGGCCCATACTGGAGTATGCAGCACCTGTTTGGAACCCGCACTTGATAAAGCACGTCAAGAAACTAGAGAAAGTACAAAGGTTTGCAACAAGGTTAGTTCCAGAGCTAAGGGGAATGTCCTATGAAGAAAGATTAAGGGAAATCGGCCTGACGACACTGGAGGACAGGAGGGTCAGGGGAGACATGATAACGACATATAAAATACTGCGTGGAATAGACAAGGTGGACAAGGACAGGATGTTCCAGGGAGGGGACACAGAAACAAGAGGCCACAATTGGAAGTTGAAGACACAAATGAGTCAGAGAGATAGTAGGAAGTATTTCTTCAGTCATAGAGTTGTAAGGCAGTGGAATAGCCTAGAAAATGACGTAGTGGAGGCAGGAACCATACACAGTTTTAAGACGAGGTTTGATAAAGCTCATGGAGCGGGGAGAGAGAGGGTCTAGTAGCAACCGGTGAAGAGGCGGGGCCAGGAGCTAGGACTCGACCCCTGCAACCACAAATAGGTGAGTACAAATAGGTGAGTACACACACACACAGATAAAGTTCTTGGAGCAGGAAGAGTGTGGACCTAGAAACGACCAGCGAAGAGGCGGGGCCAGGAGCTATGAATCAACCCATGCAACCACAAGTAGGTGAGTACAAATAAGTGAGTACACACACACACACACACACACACACTCATATTCTTGATCTGCAGCAAAAGACTTGATACAATAACTCTCCGGAAATTAGTTCAGAAATCTGAAGAACATTTTGGGGGATAAAAGGCAGAGTTCTTTAGGTGTTCAAGAAGTTCTTCAGTAACACATATTGCCTTTATAGTTTAAAGGGAAAATAGCCATTTAAACTTCAGACTTTTATGATAAGTATTGGTGTAAAAATATTGGAGAAATCCATTAGAATATTTTACTGAATAATTAGAGAATAAAACTCTACTAACTAGTAAAAAATTTAGATTTAGATCTAAAGATTCATGTATATAAAATACAGTAATTTATTTTGACAGTCTTGGTAATTGTTCAGGTAATTGTTCAGGTAATTGTTCAGGTAATTGTTCAGGTAATTGTTCAGGTAATTGTTCAAGTAATGGATGGCGGGAAAGATTTATTTCCATACTGCAAAATACAATAGATATAAAATTCAAATGATTAAAGTTAATGAAAAATGTCTTGGGGGAAGATGTCACAAGTGGGGTACCACAAGGATCTGTATTTGTGCACGATGGAAAAGGCATGAAAAATATAGAAACAAATGGCTGTAAATCTCTACAAAATTACTTAGAAAGTTTTGGAGAATATGTGATAGATAGATAATGAAATTTAATGTAGATAGATGCGTTGTAATGACAATGGAAGAAAAAAAAACATACCATAAAAAGAAATGTAGACTGACAAAATATCGAAAATGGCTTTGCAACTGCCATTACTTCCTCCTGCCTTCACTCCCCTTCATCATTTGTCTCACTTAAACTACTCTGCGTACTTTCTACTACCACTACCACTACTACCAATCAACCAATCAATCAATCAATCAATCAAATTTATTCACTATAAGGATTACAATGTGGGGTTTACAGATTTTGGGTATTGTGTGGTTTACATGTTTTAAAATACTAATTACAGAGGGGGCCACTATGACACCTAGCATGGCTAGGCATTTCGGGTAGACTTAGATTAATTCTATACTTTAAATTATTATAGATTATGGTATTAAGGCTAAGTGACTACATTATAGTTTGTGAGTTTAGCAATGTGAATGCTTTTGTTTTGGCACAATATAAAGTGTCTATGTTGGAGTATCATAGGTAAACTTATGACTAGTTAGGATTCATTATTTTAAGATTAAGACTCGTATTTCTGGGTTTATAGTTGATGGGTGAGTGAGTGTAAGTGTGAACCACCAGGTGGTTATTATATAGTTAGTTGACGGGATGTATCAGGGAGATAAGATGTTTTCTAATGGTAGTTTTGAAAGTGATGAATGTGTCTGCAGTTCTAGAGTTTTCAGGTAGGGTGTTCCAGATTTTAGGCCCTTTGACATACATTGAATTTTTGTAAAGGTTTAGTCGGACACGGGGAATGTCGTAGAGATGTTTGTGTCTGGTGTTGTGCCTGTGGATCCTGTCACAACTATCAAGAAAGCATTTTAGGTCAAGGTTAATATTGGAATTTAATATTGGAATTTACTACTACTACTACTACCACTACTACTACTTCTACTACTATTACCACTACTACTACCACTACTACTACTACTACTACTACTACATCCACTACAAGTCATACCACTACCATTACTTCTTTTTCTTCCTCTCTTGGTCCTGACCCCCTCCAACTCGCTTATATGTACTGGCTCCCACACGTTTTTATGTCAGTGTGACTTTGTAAATGGTCCAAGTCGAACAGAAAAGTCGTTGTTTATCGAAAGTATCAGAGAGTGAGAGGTACTTAGGTATTATTAAAAAAAATGTAACCACATAATCTTATAAATAAATTTTTTGAGGAATTTTTTTTATCCTGAAGAATTAAAAAATAGCTTTCTTATATACCGATGGAAAAATACTAAAGAATTGTTTTCCCTGTCTATATTAAGCTAAAATTGTGAGGTGCCTAATATAGATTTTGAGAAATTATCGAAGAGCTGCAAAGTGGCTACTAGTGTTTAAATATATGATTTTTGAGGAGTGGATGAAAACACTAAAAGATGCCTAGGTTGATAATAAAGAGGAGGACTAGTAACTTCATACAAGGTTTTTCAAGGTCGTGAACCATAGATATGAAAATTTCTTAGTGCTTGATGCTGGAGTAACAAGAGTACACAGATGGAAACTGATGAATAAATGAATCTAAATGAAGAATGGAAGCTGAGTGTTTGACCTTGACCTGTGCTTGACCTGTGCTTGACCTGTGCTTGACCTGTGCTTGACCTGTGCTTGACCTGTGCTTGACCTGTGCTTGACCTGTGCTTGACCTGTGCTTGACCTGTGCTTGACCTGTGCTTGGCCTGTGTACTTAAATGAACGAGAAGTATTTTAACCAGTGGAAAGTCTAAAATGTTACGTAATGAGAAATATATGGAAAATGAGGACCATGAACAATAGTTCTGCTGCTGTACATACAAATAATATTTTTATTTACTACCAGTACATGTACAAGGTGTACCAGTACATGTACAAGTTGTACCAGTACATGTACAAGTTGTACCAGTACATGTACAAGGTGTACCAGTACATGTACAAGTTGTACCAGTACATGTACAAGGCGTACCAGTACATGTACAAGGTGTACCAGTACATGTACAAGGTGTACCAGTACATGTACAAGGTATACCAGTACATGTACAAGGTGTACCAGTACATGTACAAGGTATACCAGTACATGTACAAGGCGTACCAGTACATGTACAAGGTGTACCAGTACATGTACAAGGTGTACCAGTACATGTACAAGGTATACCAGTACATGTACAAGGTGTACCAGTACATGTACAAGGTATACCAGTACATGTACAAGGTATACCAGTACATGTACAAGGTATACAAGTACATGTACAAGGTATACAAGTACATGTACAAGGTATACAGACCATAGCTGACATCAGTGACGTAATACTATATACAAAGCCGCTTATTATGCTGAGCATTTCCTGCAAATTAGGTCAACTTTGTCCTAGGATGCGACTCACACCAGTCCACTAACAGCCAGGTACCCATTTTCCTGATGGGGAACATAGACAACCGGTGTAAAGAAACACGCCCAATGTTTCTACCCTCTCTGGGAAACGAACCCAGACGCTAGCCGTGTGAAGAGAGAGGTTTAGCCACCAGGTTAAGGGGCAAATTGCAAATTGCTAAGTAGATACTCGGACACTTACGAGGCAGGAGAAAAGCCAACCGATGAGTGAGAGAGTCAGCATCTTGACGCTGGGAGATGCACAAGATCGGTCCTGGTCTGTGCTCAGATTTATATACCCACAGCTTGTAGACACCCTCGTCACGCTCCTCCCCAAGTCACTGCTCTTGCAATGTATCCCAGCCCCCTGCCCTCTCTTGGTACTCCCTGACACCTTCCACCCAACTGCTCTCTCATGGTACTCCCTCACACCTCCTTACAGCTGTAGGTATCCCTCGCACCTCTCTCACTTCTTGGTTCTTTAACCAGATGTTAGATAAGTTGGGAAGGATGAAGAATGGAATGTGGAAAAAAGGAGGGGGGGTGAAGAAGGTGGATTCCACAGGGAAGCGTCCTTGGTCCCCTACTTTTCCTCTACCACATCAGCGACCTTCCAAATGTATGGCAAAACTTAGACTAATTCCCTTTGCTGACGACACAACTTTTGTCATCTCTCACCCAAAATCCAGCATCTCTCAACAACATTGTTAATGATAAATTAGACACATGTGCAACACTTGGGTATCTTTATTGAGGAAACGTTTGGCCACACAGTGGCTTCATCAGTCCATACAAAGAAGAATGTTGAAGAACAGGAGGAGTTTGAGGTAATCGGCCCCTCAGCCTTGAGTCGACTCAAGGCTGAGGGGCCGATTACCTCAAACTCCTCCTGTTCTTCAACATTCTCCTTTGCATGGACTGATGAAGCCACTGGATGGCGAAACGTCTATAATAAGGATACCCAGCTGTTGCACATGTGTCTAAATCTTGTCGGTATTGAATACCATTCTTGTACATCAACCAGGATGACTACCAATTAACTTACAATTACCACTAACAAAGCTTCTATATTATGTTTGCTAGTAGAGCAAGTAATGTTTAACTAAACATTATGATTAACAATGTTCTTATTGCTAAACATAATGAGGGAAAATTTTTGACATCAACTACAAATTCCTGACATCAACTACAAATTCCTGACATCAACTACAAATTCAACACCCATATCCAACACTTAACGAAGTAACTATCCAGAACAGTTGTCATACTCTCAAACATAAGTTATTATGTACCACAAACAGCACTAATTACATTGTACTATTCACTCATCTAACTCACCTACGTTATTTGTGCCTGGGATCCACAACAGCAAATCACCTTAAGCCAAGAATAACTCGAGAAACGCCGCAATACAAATGATCACACAGTCTACTGCTAGACAGCATCCCTCCCTCCCCTACATCTACTCACTCTGCAAAACATTCACTCCTACTGAACAATAAAATGGTATAAAATACCGACAGGTTGTTAGGTAAGACACATATGCAACAGTTAGGTATCTTTATTTTGAAACGTTTCGCCTACACAGTAGGCTTCTTCAGTCGAGTACAGAAAAGTTGATAGAAGCAGAAGATACTTGTGCTTCATTCTATGGAACAATGCTCTTCTCCAGACTGAGGGACTGACCACCTCAAAACTTTAAGGGTGATGGACTGATTACATCGTCTTCAAGTATCTTCTGCTTCTATCAACTTTTCTGTACTCGACTGAAGAAGCCTACTGTGTAGGCGAAACGTTTCAAAATAAAGATACCTAACTGTTGCATATGTGTCTTACCTAACATTCACTCCTACTACTGTCCAACCTATATTTACAGTACATTAAATTCTAATATCATTATCGACCTGAACATTTTGATAGTTGCAACAGACACAGCACTAGTCACAAAAATCTCTGTGACATACCCCGTGTCCGGCTAAATCTCTGTAAAAAAAAATCAGTGTACATAAAAGGACCCAAAATCTGGAACTGTCTGCCGAAAATCGCCAGAGCCGCTGACTCCATTGCTGCGAGTCCTGTCTTGGCTGGAAATTTTCAGCACACTATTTACATCCCCTTTATTTATTCCTGTTTTCCATTTATACACCTCGATCATATCTCCCCTAATTCTACGCCTTTCGAGAGAGTGCAGATTTAGAGCCCTCAGTCTATCCTCATAGGGAAGATTCCTGATACATGGGATCATCTTTGTCATCCTCCTCTGTACGTTTTCCAGAGCATTTATATCCATTCTGTAATACTGTGACCAGAACTGAGCAGCATAGTCTAAATGAGGCCTAACCAAGGATATATAGAGTTGAAGAACAACTTGAGGATTTCTATTATTTATACTTCTAGATATGAAGCCAAGAATTCTGTTAGCTTTATTGCGAACACTAATGCACTGTTGTCTTGGTTTTAGATTACTGCTAACCAGAACTCCTAAATCCTTTTCGCAATTAGTAGTATTAAGGTCTACATTATTTAGTTTATATGTGGCATGGTTATTTAACTGTCCAACATTTAGAACTTTGCATTTGTCAATATTAAACTGCATCTGCCACTTCTCTGACCATTGCATCAGTCTATTCAAATCATCCTGGAGTACTCTAATGTCCTCATTAGAATGAATTGAACGGCTTATTTTGGTGTCATCAGCAAATTTGCTTATGTCGCTATTTATTCCCTCATCTATGTCGTTTATGTAAATTGTGAACAACAACGGGCCCAACACTGACCCCTGAGGAACACCGCTTGTGACGTGCCCCCATTCTGATTTCTCCCCATTTATGCAAACTCTCTGCTGTCTATTTGTCAGCCATGCCTCTACCCAGGAAAAAATTTCTCCTCCTATTCCGTGTGCCTTAAGTTTCCTCAATAGCCTCTGGTGTGGAACTCTATCGAGAGCCTTACTGAAGTCCATATATACAATATCATATTCATTACCATGATCTACCTCCTCAAACACCTTAGTGAAAAAAATTAGTAAATTCGTAAGACAGGAACGCCCCTTTGTAAAACCGTGTTGAGATTCATTAATCAATCTGTGCCTGTCAAGATGGCTACGAATTGCTTCGGCAATTGTTGATTCCATAAATTTTCCCACTATGGAGGTAAGGCTTATTGGTCTATAGTTCGAAGGCAAGGACCTGTCACCTGCCTTGTAAATAGGTATTACATTTGCCATTTTCCACTTATTAGGCACTATGCCAGTTTGTAGTGATATGTTGAAAAGATTAGCCAAAGGTTTGCTAAGTTCCTCTTTACATTCCTTTAACACCCTTGCAAACAGTTCATCAGGGCCTGGGGATTTGTTAGGTTTTAGTTTCTCCATTTGTCTGAGGACCATGTCACCAGTTACCGCAATCGTACATAGTTTATTATCATCCTGTTCTACATAATCTATTATTTCAGGAATATAGCTAGTAAGTGGTCCAACCACTTTGATGTATACTGATAAAAGTGTGTGTGTGTGTGTGTTGTGTTATTCATGATAATCCTTGGGTGGGGTATGCCACATCACCCGTCAGCGGTTTTTTATGCACAGGAGGAGGGTTGCTGGGGCTTGTTGCAAGGCGCTGGCTAGTGCTGGTGGATGGTTACTGGAGCTGGTGGTCGGTTCAACTGCTTTTGAGGCGGTGACCTGTCATAGGAGGTTTACAGATGTTACTTCACTTGGTTAGATATAAGGTGTCCGTAGTAGGGGTGATTTTTATCTATCTTGAACATAGAATAGCTCCGGTCATACCCATTCTTCTATATCTCCAGGGAGATCACTCAGGATCTTCGGTCTTGGGAAGTCCTCCTTGTGGATGAAATATCAGACACTGTTGGAGGGTCATTCCGTGGAGAGGTGCATTGATGATGTAGTCAATGGTGTTAATTGGTTGGGGAGGTTTTTCTTTGGAATATAGAGTTATTGCATGGCAAATAATTGTCTCTTCTTTACATTGTCTAGCTTGACATTTATTGCGTCGATCTTCTGTTGGATTTGCAGATCTTCCATTCTAACTCTGTTCCCTCGGTCTGGACTCTTTGTTGTTGACTGAGGTGGACTTTTGTTAAGTTTACCTTTTTGGTGATGTAGAGTAGAGTAGTCCGTCGATCTCGTTGTCCAGGATCTTATTCTGGTTTATGAGACACTTCCGTTATTTTCAGTTATTGTTGCGAACCATCCGATGGTGCTGATGAGGACCATGTCAGGATTGGTCATGAGTCTCCATTTCTTCTCCAGTTGAAGGGCTGGATAAAACTACATGGATAACATCGTCAGCAAACTGCGTGATGATAGTATCGTGGAATTCAGATTGTGGGAGGTCATTGACGTATATGTTGAAGAGTATAGGACTGAGGCGCAAACCTTGTGGCATCCCCACCTTCTTGCGGCTGAAGGTGAGGATGATACTTCTACATGTTAAGAGGATATGTATGAGTCTGAGAAAGGTCCATTTGTTATCTGGAAGGTAAGTGTGAATAGGAGGCCACCGTGCCACGGGCTGTCATAATCTTTGTGTACGTCCCGAGTTGCCATTAGGACAAGATTGTTCTGAATTCACAGACTGTCTACGGCACCGAGGATGATGTTGATGGAGTATTAGGTTCCTCGGTGGGACTTAAAACCATTTTTCTCTTGATATACCTTCCCTGCTCTCTTGGTATACCATCACACCTTACCTAACCTCCCTCACACTTCTCTCATATCTCCTTAACGTTTACCTCTCTTCCCCTCATTCTTTCCTCATTTTTCCTCTTCCCCCTCAAGTCCTCATTCCTTCATCACTTTCCCCTAATGCCTCCATCACTTCTCCTTCATTTTGCCTCATTCCTCCCTCATACCTCCTTCGTCACCTTCGTCGCCCATAATAACTCACTTTCAGGAGTCGGAGCGATGGTACCATAGGGATAAAGTCGCTGGCCAGGAGCTGCGATTCGACCCCTACAAACTCATCTAGGTCAGTACAGTCACAACCCTTGCTTGGAGTAATGACTCCATTCAGAAAGCTTCTATTAAGCATCGCCCCCGCGTCCCTGTCTCAAACCAGCCCTCCGAAATTTACTAGAGCACGGTGCACCGTGGCCTGGTGGCAAAAGCTCTCTTGTCACACGGTGAGGGTCCGGGTTTGATTCCCGGCGAAGGGGTGGAAACATCGGACCTGTTTCCTTACACCGGTTGTCTATATTCACCCATCAATAAAATAGGTACCTGGGTGTTAGTGGGCTGGTGTGGGTCGCATCCTGGGGACAAAATTGACCTAATTTGCTGGAAATACTCAGCATAAAAAGTGGCTTTCTATATAGTAGTATGTCATTGATGTCAGCTATGGTCTGTACAAGTTATATCATGTACTTGTGGTAAATAAAGATATTATTATTATTATTATTATTATTATTATTATTATTATTATTATTATTATTATTATTATTATTATTATTATTATTATTATTATTATTAGAATAATATTTCAGCAGTTAAGAAACACAGGAAAAATATATTTGGAGTAAATAAAAGAAAAAATCGTAAAAATTATTTCAGAGTGTAAAATATTGTACTGGTTTACGTTTTACACTCATATGTGTGTGTGTAATGTTTAATAAATAATAATAATAATAATAATAATAATAATAATAATAATAATATTTGATAATAATAATAATCCTTATTTCTATAAGTACATGATACAACAATTATAACCCTAGCTGACGTCACTGACATACCATATAGAAAGCCCTTGGTTATGCAAAGTATTTCTGGCGATTGTATTTCAGTCATACATATGACAGGAGGGTTGTACCTTAATGCATAGCTGTGTACTAACTTTCTACCTTGTGTGTGTTTATACATATATATATATATATATATATATATATATATATATATATATATATATATATATATATATATATATATATATATATATATATATATATATATATATTTATCAAGTCGGCCGTCTCCCACCGAGGCAGGGTGACCCAAAAATAAAGAAAAACCCCAAAAGAAATTACTTTCATCATCATTCAACACTTTCACCACACTCACACATAATCACTTTTTTGCAGAGGTGCTCAGAACACAACAGTTTAGAAGCATATACGTATAAAGATACACAACATATCCCTCCAAACTGCTAATATCATAAACCCTTCCTTTAGAGTACAGACACTGTACTTCCCATTTCCAGGACTCAAGTCTGGCTATATAAAAATAACCGGTTTCCCTGAATCCCTTCACTAAATATTACCCTGCTCACACTCCAACAGCTCGTCAGGTCCCAAATACGCATTGTCTCCATTCACTCCTATCGAACACGCTCATGCACGCCTGCTGGAAGTCCAAGCCCCTCGCCCACAAAACCTCCTTTACCCCTTCCTTCCAACCTTTTCGAGGACGACTCCTACCCCGCCTTCCTTGACCTACAGATTTATACGCTCTCCATGTCATTCTACTTTGATCCATCCTCCCTAAATGACCAAACCACCTCAACAACCCCTCTTCAGCCCTCTGACTAATACTTTTATTAACTCCACACCTTCTCCTAATTTCCACACTCCGAATTTTCTGCATAATATTTACACCACACATTGCCCTTAGACAGGACATCTCCACTGCCTCCAACCGTCTCCTCGCTGCAGCATTTACCACCCAAGCTTCACACCCATATAAGAGTGTTGGTACTACTATACTTTCATACATTCCCTTCTTTGCCTCCATAGATAACGTTTTTTTGTCTCCACATATACCTCAACGCACCACTCACCTTTTTTTCTTCATCAATTCTATGATTAACCTCATCCTTCATAAATCCATCCGCTGACACGTCAACTCCCAAGTATCTGAAAACATTCACTTCTTCCATACTCCTCCTCCCCAATTTGATATCCAATTTTTCTTTATATAAATCATTTGATACCCTCATCACCTTACTCTTTTCTATGTTCACTTTCAACTTTCTACCTTTACACACACTCCCAAACTCATCCACTAACCTTTGCAATTTTTCTTTAGAATCTCCCATAAGCACAGTGTCATCAGCAAAAAGTAACTGTGTCAATTCCCATTTTGTATTTGATTCCCCAAAATTTAATCCCACCCCTCTCCCGAATACCCTAGCATTTACTTCCTTTACAACCCCATCTACAAATATATTAAACAACCATGGTGACATTACACATCTCTGTCTAAGACCTACTTTTACCGGGAAGTAGTCTCCCTCTCTTCTACACACCCTAACCTGAGCCTCACTATCCTCATAAAAACTCTTTACAGCATTTAGTAACTTACCACCTATTCCATATACTTGCAACATCTGCCGCATTGCTCCCCTATCCACTCTATCATATGCCTTTTCTAAATCCATAAATGCAATAAAAACTTCCCTACCTTTATCTGAATACTGTTCATATATATGCTTCAATGTAAACACTTGATCTACACATCCCCTACCCACTCTAAAACCTCCTTGCTCATCCGCAATCCTACATTCTGTCTTACCTCTAATTCTTTCAATTACGACCCTACCGTACACTTTTCCTGGTATACTCAGTAAACTTATTCCTCTATAATTTTTACAATCTCTTTTGTCCCCCTTCCCTTTATATTAAGGGACTATACATGCTCTCCGCCAATCCCTTGGTACCTTCCCCTCTTTCATACATT
The DNA here is from genome assembly GCF_038502225.1 of Cherax quadricarinatus. Taxonomy (NCBI): domain Eukaryota; kingdom Metazoa; phylum Arthropoda; class Malacostraca; order Decapoda; family Parastacidae; genus Cherax; species Cherax quadricarinatus. Next base: position 27,508,513 of record NC_091340.1, on the reverse strand, counting down.
TATTAAACAAAAGTACCAACCACTCCAACACTATGTCCCCGCCCCTGCTTTTAACATTTCTGTCATGATCCCATCAGTTCCAGCTGCTTTACCCCCTTTCATTCTACATAATGCCTCACGCACCCTCCCCCCCACTCACATCCTGTTCTTCTTCACTCCTAAAAGATGGTATACCTCCCTGGCCAGTGCATGAAATTACCGCTTCCCTTTCTTCGTCGACATTTAAAAGTTCCTCAAAATATTCTCGCCATCTACCTAATACCTCCATCTCCCCATCTACTAACTCCCCTACTCTGTTTTTAACTGACAAATCCATATTTTCTCTAGGCTTTCTTAACTTGTTTAAAGCACTCCAAATTTTTTCTTATTTTCATTAAAATTTCTTGACAGTGCCTCTCCCACTCTATCATCTGCTCTCCTTTTGCACTCTCTCACCACTCTCTTCACCTTTCTTTTACTCTCCATATACTCTACTCTTCTTATAACACTTCTGCTTTGTAAAAACCTCTCGTAAGCTACCTTTTTCTCTTTTATCACATCCTTTACTTCATCATTCCACCAATCACTCCTCTTTCCTCCTGCACCCACCCTCCTATAACCACAAACTTCTGCCCCACATTCTAATACTGCATTTTTAAAACTATTCCAACCCTCTTCAACCCCCCCACTACTCATCTTTGCACTAGCCCACCTTTCTGCCAATAGTCTCTTATATCTCGCCCGAACTTCCTCCTCCCTTAGTTTATACACTTTCACCTCCCTCTTACTTGTTGCCATTTTCCTCTTTTCCCATCTACCTCTTACTCTAACTGTAGCTACAACTAAATAATGATCCGATATATCAGTTGCCCCTCTTTAAACATGTACATCCTGGAGCCTACCCATCAACCTTTTATCCACCAATACATAATCTAACAAACTACTTTCATTACGTGCTACATCATACCTTGTATATTCATTTATCCTCGTTTTCATAAAATATGTATTACTTATTACCAAATCTCTTTCTACACATAGCTCAATTAAAGGCTCCCCATTTACATTTACCCCTGGCACCCCAAATTTACCTACTACTCCCTCCATAACATTTTTACCCACTTTAGCATTGAAATCCCCAACCACCATTACTCTCACACTTGATTCAAAACTCCCCACGCATTCACTCAACATTTCCCAAAATCTCTCTCTCTCTCTCTCTCCTCTATACTTCTCTCTTCCCCAGGTGCATGTACGCTTTCTATAACCTACTTCTCTCATCCAACCTTTATTTTACTCCACATAAACCTTGAATTAATACATTTAAAGTCCCTCTTTTCCTGCCATAGCTTATCCTTCAACATTATTGCTACTCTTTCTTTAGCTCTAACTCTGTTTGAAACCCCTGACCTAATCCCATTTATTCCTCTCCACTGAAACTCTCCCACCCCCTTCAGCTTTGTTTCACTTAAAGCCAGGAAATCCAGCTTCTTCTCATTCATAACATCCACACACACTCATATATATATATATATATATATATATATATATATATATATATATATATATATATATATATATATATATATATATATATATATATATATATATATATATATATATATATATATATATATATATATGCAAAACAACCACTCTGAAAGAATAGAGAAATTCCAAGCGCTTTCGTGACTACTCACATTATCAAGGAGTAGTCACGAAAGCGCTTGGAATTTCTCTATTCTTTCAGAGTGGTTGTTTTGCATATTTTGAAATCACCTGTTTACTGTGATCTTATTGCATATATATATATATATATATATATATATATATATATATATATATATATATATATATATATATATATATATATATATATATATATATATATATATATATATATATATATATCTGTTGTCACTACTCACTAATCAGGAGACAGGAATCTGCTTGCTACTGGATTCTTGTTACTGACATCCTGGGAGTGTTCTCGTACCTAATATAAGGACAGACTTCTTAGTAGGCTGAGGTATGATGACAAGTCTTAATATGTAAATGAGCTGAAGAAAGAAAAACAACTCTAACCTGTAAAAGCAGAGAAACAACAACAGCTCATAGCCTGTAAATGAGCAGAGAAACGACAATAGCTCATAACCTGTAAAAGAGCTGAGTGATCACAGAAGCCCTCTCCGTGTAAATAACCCGAGACAGGACAATTGCTCCCACCCTGTAAATTCAGACGTGTAAAATATGATATCTAACGCTCCACCACACAAATGAGCTTATCTGAGCTGGAGATGAGCAGGCAGCTGCACAGCAAGACCTGTACGTCGACTCATTAATGAGATTTCAAGCGTCACCGACACAGCATCCCTGTAAGATAACACATTCGTTAATTTCCAATATTCAGAGATGTGCAGATTCACTCAGGTGTTAAACCACATATTTTTTTAGAGTAGCCTTGGGAAGGGTTAAGCGAGGTTAGACTGAGAAGCGCATGTCTCTCAGTGTATATACTGAAAGGCATATATCTATCAGTGTATATACAAGGAACTGTATATCTCTCAGTGTATATACTGAAAGGCATATATCTATCAGTGTATATACAATGAGGCATATATATCTCAGTGCTTATACCATAAAAGGCATATATCTGCCAGTTTATATACAAAGTGATGTATATACACGAGGCAGTGTATATCTCTCATTCTTTTTTACGAGGAGTGTATATATCCCTCAAGTTATATTCAATGAGAAATATATATATATATATATATATATATATATATATATATATATATATATATATATATATATATATATATTTACTTAACTGACGGATGACCGTCGTGTAGTCGATAGGCTTCAAACCCAATTAACCAGTCTTCCAAAGAACGCCGAATCGAAAAAGCTAAGTTGCATTAGCTTAGATTACGCTATGTTAGCTTAAACTAGGCAACATTAGGCTAGGTTAGGTTAGCTTACGTCAGGTAAGTTATATAAGGTTAGGTTAGGATAAATTAGGCTTGAATAGGTTAGGTTAGGGTAAAATAGAATCATTTAATTAGTTGAGGTTACAAGAATTAACCTTAACTTTCGTTAAATTCGACATTTGGAGTCACGCTTGTGTTAGTATCGGTCATCTGGAGTTTATCTGGAGAGAGTTCCGGGGGTCAACGCCCCCGCGGCCCGGTCTGTGACCAGGCCTCCTTAGGGACACTGACCTAAGGAGGCCTGGTCACAGACCGGGCCGCGGGGGCGTTGACCCCCGGAAACTCTCCAGATAAACTCCAGATGACCGATACTAACACAATCGTGACGACTTTGGTGCCAAGAGCTGTAGATAGTGCCAACAATGTATGTGTGCTATTGTAGACAGTGCCAACAATCAGTGTGCTATTGTAGGCAGTTCCAACAGTGTGCTATTGTGGGCAGTACCAACAGTGTGCTATTGTAGGTAGTACCAACAGTGTGCTATTGTAGGCAGTTCCAACAGTGTGCTATTGTAGGCAGTACCAACAGTGTGCTATTGTAGACAGTTCCAACAGTGTGCTATTGCAGGCAGTACCAACAGTGTGCTATTGTAGGTAGTACCAACAGTGTGCTATTGTAGGCAGTACCAACAGTGTGCTATTGTGGGCAGTACCAACAGTGTGCTATTGCAGGCAGTACCAACAGTGTGCTATTGTGGGCAGTACCAACAGTGTGCTATTGTGGGCAGTACCAACAGTGTGCTATTGCAGGCAGTACCAACAGTGTGCTATTGCAGGCAGTACCAACAGTGTGCTATTGTAGGCAGTAACAACAGTGTGCTATTGTAGGCAGTACCAACAGTGTGCCATCGTGGGCAGTACCAACAGTGTGCTATTGTAGGCAGCACCAACAGTGTGCTATTGTAGGCAGTACCAACAGTGTGCTATTGTAGGCAGTACCAACAGTGTGCTATTGTGGGCAGCACCAACAGTGTGCTATTGTAGGCAGTACCAACAGTGTGCTATTGTGGGCAGCACCAACAGTGTGCTATTGCAGGCAGTACCAACAGTGTGCTATTGTAGGCAGTACCAACAGTGTGCTATTGTAGGCAGTACCAACAGTGTGCTATTGTAGGCAGTAACAACAGTGTGCTATTGTAGGCAGTAACAACAGTGTGCTATTGTAGGCAGTACCAACAGTGTGCCATCGTGGGCAGTACCAACAGTGTGCTATTGTAGGCAGCACCAACAGTGTGCTATTGTAGGCAGCACCAACAGTGTGCTATTGTGGGCAGCACCAACAGTGTGCTATTGTAGGCAGCACCAACAGTGTGCTATTGTAGGCAGCACCAACAGTGTGCTATTGTGGGCAGCACCAACAGTGTGCTATTGTAGGCAGTACCAACAGTGTGCTATTGTGGGCAGTACAAACAAGGTGCTATTGTAGGCAGTACCAACAGTGTGCTATTGTAGGCAATACCAACAGTGTGCTATTGTAGGCAGCACCAACAGTGTGCTATTGTAGGCAGCACCAACCGTGTGCTATTGTAGGCAGTACCAACAGTGTGCTATTGTAGGCAGCACCAACAGTGTGCTATTGTGGGCAGCACCAACAGTGTGCTATTGTAGGCAGTACCAACAGTGTGTTATTGTGGGCAGTACCAACAGGGTGCTATTGTAGGCAGTACCAACAGTGTGCTATTGTAGGCAATACCAACAGTGTGCTATTGTAGGCAGCACCAACAGTGTGCTATTGTAGGCAGTACCAACCGTGTGCTATTGTAGGCAGCACCAACAGTGTGCTATTGTGGGCAGCACCAACAGTGTGCTATTGTAGGCAGTATCAACAATCAGTGTGCTATTGCAGGCAGTACCAACAGTGTGCTATTGCAGGCAGCACCAACAGTGTGCTATTGTAGGCAGTACCAACAGTGTGCTATTGTGGGCAGTACCAACAGTGTGCTATTGTAGGCAGCACCAACAGTGTGCTATTGTAGGCAGCACCAACAGTGTGCTATTGTAGGCAGCACCAACAATCTTTGTGCGTAATTTTTAAAGTGGTCAGTCCCTCAGCCTGGTAAAAAGTTTTGTTCCACATTCTGGAAGAATGTGAAGTTGAAGCAACAGTATGGAGACTTACACTGTCAGAAGGTGAGGTGCTGCCCACTAGAAGAATCATTTAATCATTTAGGGTGATGGACTGATTAACATTGTCTGTTGTTGTCTTTACATCTCTACTGTTTCTTCTTACTCTTCTGTACTCGACTGAAGAAACCTACTGTGTAGGCGAAACGTTTCGGAATAAAGATACCTAACTGTTACACATGTGTCTTACTTATCAACCTTTCTGTATTGTGTACCACTTTCATGGTATGTATTTCCGATATCTTCTGGTGGTTAGTTAAAAAATCTATGACTATGAATGTTGATACAGTTCTCTCGTATTGTGCCCGGGGCTCCTCTGCATTTCACTGAGTCGTTTGTGCGTTTTTTCCCCATATCTTCGACTCCAATATGTTCTAGCTGTGTGCACATTTGAGACCAGGACCTCGAGCACCTTCCACATATATGTTAACATACATTTATGGTATCTATTATCATGTTATGTGTTATCATGCTATGGTATCTATTTTCATGCTATATCTATTATGTTATATCTATTATCATGTTAGGATATTTGTTATGTCATGATGTGTATTATCATGTATCTATGATAAATGATAATATACACATTCCCAGTAATTAAAATGCTTTACCGGCTCCATGCAGGACGTTAATGATATCTGAATTTGGATCATCCCTGATACCTCTCCTGCCCTGGACAGAGCTGTCAAGAGGGAGATCACGAGCGATTTGAATAGTTCTCATTACCCATATCATTATTTTGCTGGCTGTCGCGACCTTTATGTGTTCTTTGACCAAAAGGTCAGCTGACATTAATTCTCCCAATCTATATGCTCCATTCTCCTTGGTAATCCTCTTGCGTTCTTTACACAGTACCAACTTTTGAGTGCTTAGTTCTCTGAATATCCAAGTAGTTGAAACTTGTCGCTTCGACCGTCATGTTATTCCCCACTGCCCACCGGAAGACTTTGTTTAAATCTTCCTGTAGCTTTTCTACTAAAGTTTTTTTCATGCTTATTTTGGTATCATCCGCAAATGAAGATGCGACACTGGCAAGCGTTTTTATCCATGTCCACTGTGAGGATGAGAAACAGTAAAGGCACCAGGACTGTGCCTTGGAGTACTAGCTCTTTTCTTTGCTAATGCTGAATTTTGCTCTGTTTGCTACCACTCTTTGTGTTGTATCTGTCAGAAAGTTTAATATCTATTTACTTACTTTCTCTGTTATACCTAATGGCTTCATTTCGTGTGCAATCACTGCATTGTTGAATCTGTCAAATGCCTTTGGGAAATCCCTGTGTACCACATTTGTGTTCTGATTTTCTTCCAGTGTCGTTATCCTGTCATAGTGAGTTAGAAACTATGACAAACATGATCTTACAGAAACCATACCACGGGTGGGAATAGAACCCGCCATCAGAGAGTCATAGAACTCCAGACCGACGCGCTAGCCACTGGACCAGCTGATATGGTTTGTTTGCAATCGTGTCATTACGATTTCGTAGGTCATGATCTTATAGCTTTAAATCCACACTGGTCTGGTTTGTGGTTTCTGTTCCATGGAATTTGTAACTTGGCGTCTCATCACGCTGTAAGGACGATGTTAAAGCTACTGGTCTGTAATTTTTGACTAGTGATGTGTTGCGCCCTTTATGTAAAGTAGTTAAGTCCGAACTCTTTAGAACATAAACAACGGTAATTAGTACCGATAAATTGTTTTAAAAGGCACCTAAACAAATACTAGGATATAGTTATTAGGAAACGTTTCGGTCCTGGGACCTTGATCACTTTTATCAGGTTAGAAGTGATCAAGGTCCCAGGGCCATAACGCTTTCTAATACGTCCTCACCTAGTTGTACTCACCTAGTTGTACTCACCTAGTTGTACTCACCTAGTTGTACTCACCTAGTTGTGAATGCAGGGGTCGAGTCACAGCTCTAGGCTCCTCCTCTTCAATGGTCGCTTCTAGGTCACTCTCCCTGTTCCATGAATTTTATCATACCTCTTCTTGAAGCTATGTGTGGATTCTGCCCCCACTACATCACTTCACAGACTATTCCACTTCCTGACTACTCTGTGACTGAAGAAATACTTCCTAACATCCCTGTGATTCATCTGAGTCTTCAACTTCCAATTGTGTCCCCTTGTTGCTGTGTCCAGTCTCTTGAACATCCTGTCTCTGTCCACCTTGGGGATTCCTCTCAGTATTTTATATGTCGTTATCATATCCCTCCTATCTCTCCTGTCCTCCAGTGTCCTGATTGAGCAAACCACTCTTTAGAGCCTCTGGTATTTCATCCAGCTCTAAGCTCTTCCTTCAGAGGATACTGATTGCTCTCGCTAATAGTATTTTTCACTTCCTTAATAAGAAATCTCATGAATCCAGCCGAGGTGCTACGTGAGTGGGAGAGCCTTCTGTTTCTCTTTTATAATCTGTATTGTCTGAAGGGGTGATTAAAAAAAGTCTCTGCATTCTCCTCCCAAATTCGTATAATGGATTACCGAATATTTATTCTCATTCGTCTCTCAGAATTTAACTCATTTCTTTTCGTTATTAGTGTATGAGCCTCCTGTGATTAATGATTAATATTATCGCACCATCGTTGTGACACGATCATGTTTTTAAGCAGTTCAGTAACCCATTTTCTTCTTCAGTTCATTATTCTTCTCTCTCTTATATTTAATCTTCAATTTGTTTTGTTAATGGTGCATATTTAATGGAGATCTTAAATGGTTTTGTGTTCAGCTTTGCCAGCCACTGGTGAGGGCTGAAGTTGCTCGTGATTGCTTCCCTGGGTATGTCTGATGGCTGTTTATTTTGTCCCCTGATTGCTAGTTTACATTTGTTGAACATCCGCTCTCGTAGTTACTGGATTTTTCAACCTCTGGGTTTATATTAGTTTGTGTTTCTGTGATGCTGTGATCAAAGTCGTGGCCTGGTGGCTAAAGCTCCCGCTTCACACACGGAGGGGCCCGTGTTCGATTCCCGGCGGGTGGAAACATTTCGACACGTTTCCTTACACCTGTTGTCCTGTTCACCTAGCAGCAAATAGGTACCTGGGTGTTAGTCGACTGGTGTGGGTCGCATCCTGGGGGACAAGATTAAGGACCCCAATGGAAATAAGTTAGACAGTCCTCGATGACGCACTGACTTTCTTGGGTTATCTGGGTGGCTAACCCTCCGGGGTTAAAAATCCAAATGAAATCTTATCTTATAGACTGGTTTCACGTTGTTAGTCAAGATCAAATCAACTCTATTTTCGTTTCTGGTTGGTTCTGTTGTCTGATGGCTCACAGGAAACTTTATGTAGAGTCCCATTAGCGGTCTGGTACGAAGTTGTTCAGCTAGTATGTTTTTGGTACAACTCTGTGATTTTCCATTTCACTTCTGGGAAGTTGAAATGGTGGGGTGTTTTCGAGACTTTCAAGGCAGTTACCTATTTACCTTGGAAAAGCAAACACATAAGCAGTGTAATGTGATTATTGACAACGTTTCGCCCACACAGTGAGCTTTATCATGTCACAAAGGATCACATAACACTGCTTATGTGCTTATTTTACCATTATGTCGGTATTTTATACCACTTATTTCCACCTATTTACCTTACATGACCCAAGATTTTTTCCTCCGTTGCTGACGGTGATATATATACGAGAATAATTACCATATTCCTGTTTCCCACTTCGATACCAAGAACGTCTACTTTATCGTATGATGAATTCAACAGTGGCCTATTAACTCTGTCACATCTATAAATATTGTAGATTCGTAGATTTTTTTTGTATCGCCATCTCAGCATCTAAAACATCCCATGTATGTGTTTCTGTTAGTGCTCCAGACACAACATTTGTTTCTACGAGGAGCCTATGTGGTTAAGTATGGGTTTGGTTAGTGCCACTGGCACTGTGCCCACAAGTGATGTGGCACTTGGCCTCCCACTTATATCTGTGATGTGTCGCGTTTTAAGTTTGGTCCGGGTATGTGTAGAACCCGTCCACTGCATTCCAAACTAATTAATACAACCAAACCCAAGCAAGAATAACCTAACCCATGCAGCTAGGAGATATCTCCGGGTACAGTACCCGCTAGGCATCCACTTAACCTCACGTAAAATGCATTCCGATGTCCACACAATAACCTAAACCGATGTCCTCACGGATATAAAAATTCTGATATTTATGGAGCTAAGCGAGACAGTAAAATGCATTAAGAACGTCACTGCTAACATCAGATATGTCTGAAGAGATGAAAGATTAAATATACAAGACAGAAAGACGTATCTTTCTGGCAGAATTTGCAGACGTAGTTCTGGTCCAACCTAACTAGTTATTCTGGTACAATTATGCGACGCAGGCGTTGACCTCGTACGTTGCTGAGATTACAGTGATGCTGAGACTACAGCAGTGTTGAGACTATGGTAATCCTGAGACCACAGCAGTGTTGAGACTATGGTAATCCTGAGACCACAGCAGTGTTGAGACTATGGTAATCCTGAGACCACAGCAGTGTTGAGACTATGGTAATCCTGAGACCACAGCAGTGTTGAGACTATGGTAATCCTGAGACCACAGCAGTGTTGAGACTATGGTAATCCTGAGACCACAGCAGTGTTGAGGCTATGGTAATCCTGAGACCACAGCAGTGTTGAGACTATGGTAATCCTGAGACCACAGCAGTGTTGAGACTATGGTAATCCTGAGACCACAGCAGTGTTGAGACTATGGTAATCCTGAGACCACAGCAGTGTTGAGACTATGGTAATCCTGAGACCACAGCAGTGCCAAAACTACAACAGTGCTGGGACTATAGAATTGCTGATGCCGCAGCAGTGCTGAGACAACAGTGCTGAGGTTACAGCAGTACTGAAACTACGGCAATAATGAAACTACATCAATACTGAAACGACAGCAATGGTGAGACCGAAGGTAGAAAGTGTAACGATGAACTCATTTAACTGATAATTCAATGGGAATCCTACTACAAAATGGTTATAATAATGACCATGAGTTTTAAAGGGGTAGAGGGGTAAGCCAGCTGAAGGTCTCGGTCAGATGACCGAAAATTCCAGCGGCGGGTCATCATATGCCTAAGACCCGCGTCAAGAAACACTCGTCCTGTTTCCTGACATGTCATACAATTCTTTATAAAAGTGTCATGTCTGCACGTACTTCCTGCATCTCACTTTCTACCACTGAAACTACCCCACTGAGGGTTTTAGAAGTTAACCCAAATGGTGGCCAATATCTTCGATCTTAAGGTCACTCGCACATGTCATTTGTTCCTAGAGTATGGTACTCGTTACCATATTCACAAGCTTGTAAAATCTGAATCTTACAGGATGAGAGGTACTAAAGTCATGACACAAAGAAAATCGGAAAGTTGCAGGAAGGAAAACAAATATGGCATTACTTAAGGCATGGCGCAACCTACTACTGTTCTGCAATGTCTGTCTTGCAGTTCCTGAAAGACGAGGCAAACCGCTAACTACATTAGTCATCAAGGTAGTGCGTAACTACCCAGCAACAGATAACTGTGTCCCTCTGTCCCATTATGGCAGGAATCACAGAGGCAGACCCAACAAAAATTTCTACTGAAAACGAGAAAATTTGCGCAAAAAATTGAAGAAGGTAACACACTGGAAGCAATAAGAATAATTAAAAGAGACGACACTATTGCTCCCGAAGATGAGGCCACAGCCCAAGCACTAAGAGACAAGCATCCAACAAGGGACACCAGAGTCATTAATAACTACCCTGGGGAAGACCTCATCGCTGGACAATTAATTTTGTCAGAATCGGAAGTCTATAAAGCGATAGCGTCATTTCCAGCAGGATCTGCAGGAAGTTCTGGAGTTCGACCACAACATCTCAAAGAGATGGTAAATCCAATACTCGGCACATCTGCATCGATACTTCTCTCCGAGTTAACAACTTTCGTCAACAACTGTCTGGCTGGGCGGATTCCAGAAGAAATTAAACCTTTCTACTTTTGAGCCTCATTGTGCGCCTTGAAGAAGAAGGCTGGGGGAATCAGACCCATTGTTGTTGGTAACACTCTTCGCCGTCTCGTTGCCAAAGCAGCAGTAAGAAACATTCGCCTAGAAGCTGCCAGTTTACTCCAGCCACACCACCTGGGCTTTGGGGTCACTCTGGGCAGTGAAGCGGCAGCTCATGCAGCAAGGGCCTACATCAGGGACTTACCAGAAGACAAGGCCATAGTCAAACTTGACTTCAGAAATGCTTTTAATATGGTGAAAAGAGATGTGGTCTTGCTAGCCGTTCGGGATCGGTTCCCCAGTCTTTATCCCTTCATTTCACCTGGCTACAGTAAACCCTCAATTCTTTTGTTTGGCGAACATAAAATTCCCTCATCAGAGGGTGTTCAGCAGGGTGATCCACTAGCTCCACTTCTCTTCTGCTTGGCAGTAAGGGAGCTAACTTCCAGCCTGCGCAGTGAGCCCAACATCCAGTACATCAAGTACAGTAGAGTCCCTGCTAGAGAACCTACAACTGGGACTCATCCTCATCCCTCCAAGTGTGAAATCATCACAACAAACCAGGAAGTAATCAGAGCTGTGCTATCAATCCTTCCTGAAGTCTCTACTACCATTCCATCCAAGAGCACCCTCTTGGGAGCACCACTGGGTCATCAGGCCATCGACACAGTGCTCAAGGACAAACAGACTGACCTGAAGAGCTTGGAGGAGAGAATAAGGGATTTTGATGCCCATGATGCCCTGTATCCCCTCACAAGGTGTCTTACTCTACCAAGACTGACTCACTTCCTGAGGTGTGCACCCTCTTTTGATAACTCAACACTCAACGAAGATAAATCATTCCTGGGATCAATCTTTAAAGAGGCATTGAATCTATACCTGGAAGATCAGCAATGGGATCAAGCAACTCTCCCAGTGCGACTGGGAGGTATAGTGGTGCGCAAGGCAACGCAGGTAACTTTACCTGCATTTCTATCTTCGCATTTGGCTTCCAGTGGACTAATCAAGGAGATTGTCCCCGAACGCTTATTGCAGTGGATACTGTTATTGCTAGTGCATTTGCTATTGCTATGGCTACTGTTGTTGCAATTGATAGTAATATTGTCAAGGCTACTGCTATTGACATGGCTTCTGCTATTGACATGGCTTCTACTATTGACATGGCTTCTGCTTTTGACAAGGTTGCTGCTATTATCAAGGCTACTGCTATTGTCATGGCTACTGCTATTGTCATGGCTACAGCTATTTCCATTGTTAATGTCTATGTTCTTGTCATTGAGTTTGCCATAGTCGTCGTCATTACCGGAACCGGTTCTGCACGTTGCCCAACCATCGTCAAGGATCTCATACGATGACACACACAGTCCAGTTTGTATTCCTGTAACTGTGTCGCAGATTCCTGTAGGTGTCGAGGGTGATGTGGGTGCTATGGGTGATAAGGGTGTAGCGAGTACTACAGGGCAGGCCAGCAACCCGATCAACAACAGCGACAAAAGAATGAAGCTCATTTCGTTCCTCCGGACCCGAGGGGTCACGCAGAAGGGAATAATGTCACATGAAGCCTCAGTCTTCCAGTAGCCTGGATGTCTCCCGGCTGCTCTTCGGGTTACAGCTCCTTTAACAAGCGTTTCCACTTGTCTTAGAAGCCCTCCGTTGCTCCTCTGGAAAAGGAAAATATCATTCAAAGGTCTTGTTAGTGTTCACATTTTCTGAGAAGAAAATGTCAAATTTCTGCTGACAAAAGTGTCAGTTGTATGTTGACTCACTCAGCGGGAAAGGCATCAGTCATGCTACTGGTCAACAGTTATCTAACGTAGGTGTTAGCCATATGATGACCTACTCAATGGAGCTTTTGGTCAAATGACAAGAGGTTTTTGCCATGTTTTACCAGACTACTGAGGCGTGTGTTAGTCCAATGATATGACCGAGGGATTATCCTGGCGCACTAGTCTTCAGCTGCGAGTGTTGAACCCATGAAGAGTATTTTAGACGCATCTCACCAGAAAGGAGACTTTAGTTACCTGCCTAACAACATCTTATATGCCACAGGCGAAAGATTTCATTAGTTTACGTTCCTTTGAAAATCATGATTTTCGTATCAATAAATTCTTTTCAACATTAAAGCCAGAATGAACGGAAAGTTGTTGACAAACAAAAGTATTTCCTTAGAGTCCAGGACAACTCGGAAATTAAAATTATCGTAAAGGCATGTCCGGATGGGATTCTACATTAACTCAGAGTCAGGATAAACCAAGATAAAACAAAATAAGAATGACTTATCAGTCAATTAAATCAATATGGTCCCATCTGTGCATAAAAAAAGGTAGGAAAAACTGCACCTAACACAGATTGCCTCAAAGAATTTTTAACTCTACGGAGTATTACCCACACATTTCATTTACTGCTAACAATAAACAATAATATTACCTATATTTCTACAAATATAAGGTATACACACCATAGCTGACATCAAAGATACTAGTATATAGAAAGCCACTTGTTATGCTGCGTATTTCCCGTAAATTAGGTCAGTTTTGTCATAGGATGCGACCCACACCAGTCCACTAACACCCAGGTACCTATTTTACTGATGGGTGATCATAGACAACCCGTGTAAAGAAACACGCCCGATCTTTCTACCCCCGCTCGGAATCGAACCCGGACCCACGCCGTGTGAAGCGAGAGCTTTAGCCACCAGGCCAGGCAACCATGTAGTACTACATGTAGGACGGGCTAGTAGCACATGTAGCACAGTCTAGTAGCACATGTAGCACGGTCTACTAGAACATGTAGCAAGGTCTAGTAGCACATGTAGCATGGTCTAGTAGCACATGTAGCACGGTCTAGTAGCACATGTAGGACGGGCTAGTAGCACATGTAGCACAGTCTAGTAGCACATGTAGCATGGTTTAGTAGCACATGTAGCATGGTCTAGTAGCACATGTAGCAAGGTCTAGTAGCACATGTAGCATGGTCTAGTAGCACATGTAGCATGGTCTAGTAGCACATGTAGCATGGTCTAGTAGGACATGTAGCATGGTCTAGTAGCACATGTAGGACGGGCTAGTAGCACATGTAGCACGGTCTAGTAGCACATGTAGCACGGTCTAGTAGCACATGTAGCATGGTCTACTAGCACATGTAGCAAGGTCTAGTAGTACATGTAGCATGGTCTAGTAGCACATGTAGCATGGTCTAGTAGCACATGTAGCACGAATTAGTAGCACATGTACCACGGTCTAATAGCACATGTAGCACGGTCTAGTAGCACACGTAGCACGGTCTAGTAGCACATGTAGCACGGTCTAGTAGCACATGTAGCACGGTCTAGTAGCACATGTAGCATTGTCTAGTAGCACTTGTAGCACGGTCTAGTAGCACATGTAGCATGGTCAAGTAGCACATGTAGCATGGTCTAGTAGCACATGTAGCATGGTCTAGTAGCACATGTAGCATGGTCTAGTAGCATATGTAGCATGGTCTAGTAGCATATGTAGCATGGTCTAGTAGCACATGTAGCACGGTCTAGTAGCACATGTAGTATGGTCTAGTAGCACATGTAGCATGGTCTAGTAGCACATGTAGCATGGTCTAGTAGCACATGTAGCATGGTCTAGTAGCACATGTAGCATGGTCTAGTAGCACATGTAGCATGGTCAAGTAGCACATGTAGAATGGTCTAGTAGCACATGTAGCACGGTCTAGGAGCACATGTAGCATGGTCTAGTAGCACATGTAGCACGGACTAGTAGCACATGCAGCATGGTCTAGTAGCACATGTAGCATGGTCTAGTAGCACATGTAGCATGGTCTAGTAGCACATGTAGCACGGTCTAGTAGCACATGTAGCACGGACTAGTAGCACATGTAGCACGGTCTAGTAGCACATGTAGCACGGTCTAGTAGCACATGTAGCACGGTCTAGTAGCACATGTAGCACGGTCTAGTAGCACATGTAGCACGGTCTAGTAGCACATGTAGCATGGTCTAGTAGCACATGTAGCACGGTCTAGTAGCACATGTAGCATGGTCTAGTAGCACATGTAGCATGGTCTAGTAGCACATGTAGCATGGTCTAGTAGCACATGTAGCACGATCTAGTAGCACATGTAGCACGGTCTAGTAGCACATGTAGCACGGTCTAGTAGCACAAGTAGCACGGTCTAGTAGCACATGTAGCATGGTCTAGTAGCACATGTAGCATGGTCTAGTAGCACATGTAGCATTGTCTAGTAGCACATGTAGCATGGTCTATTAGCACATGTAGGACGGGTTAGTAGCACATGTAGCACGGTCTAGTAGCACATGTATCATGGTCCAGTAGCACATGTAGCATGGTCTAGTAGCACATGTAGCATGGTCTAGTAGCACATGTAGCATGGTCTAGTAGCACATGTATCATGGTCTAGTAGCACATGTAGCACGGTCTAGTAGCACATGTAGCATTGTCTAGTAGCACATGTAGCACGGTCTAGTAGCACCTGTAGCATGGTCTAGTAGCACATGTAGCATAGTCTAGTAGCATATGTAGCACGGTCTAGTAGCACATGCAGCATTGTCTAGTAGCACATGTAGCACGGTCTAGTAGCACATGTAGCATGGTCTAGTAGCACATGTAGCACGGTCTAGTAGCACATGTAGCATGGTCTAGTAGCACATGTAGCATGGTCTAGTAGCACATGTAGCATGGCCTAGTAGCACATGTAGCATGGTCTAGTAGCACATGTAGCATGGTCTAGTAGCACATGTAGCATGGTCTAGTAGCACATGTAGCATGGTCTAGTAGCACATGTAGCATGGTCTAGTAGCACATGTAGCATGGTCTAGTAGCACATGTAGCATGGTCATGTAGCACATTTAGCATGGTCTAGTAGCACATGTAGCATGGTCTAGTAGCACATGTAGCATGGTCAAGTAGCACATTTAGCATGGTCTAGTAGCACATGTAGCACGGTCTAGTAGCACATGTAGCATGGTCAAGTAGCACATGTAGCATGGTCTAGTAGCACATGTAGCATGGTCAAGTAGCACATTTAGCATGGTCTAGTAGCACATGTAGCATGGTCTAGTAGCACATGTAGCACGGACTAGTAGCACATGTAGCACGGTCTAGTAGCACATGTAGCACGGTCTAGTAGCACATGTAGCACGGTCTAGTAGCACATGTAGCACGGTCTAGTAGCACATGTAGCACGGTCTAGTAGCACATGTAGCATGGTCTAGTAGCACATGCAGCATGGTCTAGTAGCACATGTAGCATGGTCTAGTAGCACATGTAGCATTGTCTAGTAGCACAAGTAGCATGGTCTAGTAGCACATGTAGCACGGTCCAGTAGCACATGTAGCATGGTATAGTAGCACATGTAGCATGGTATAGTAGCACATGTAGCATGGTCTAGTAGCACATGTAGCATGGTTTAGTAGCACATGTAGCATGGTCTATTAGCACATGTAGGACGGGTTAGTAGCACATGTAGCACGGTCTAGCAGCACATGTATCATGGTCTAGTAGCACATGTATCATGGTCTAGCAGCACATGTATCATGGTCTAGTAGCACATGTAGCATGGTCTAGTAGCACATGTAGCATGGTCTAGTAGCACATGTAGCATAGTCTAGTAGCACATGTAGCATGGTCTAGTAGCACATGTAGCATGGTCAAGTAGCACATGTAGAATGGTCTAGTAGCACATGTAGCACGGTCTAGGAGCACATGTAGCATGGTCTAGTAGCACATGTAGCACGGACTAGTAGCACATGCAGCATGGTCTAGTAGCACATGTAGCATGGTCTAGTAGCACATGTAGCATGGTCTAGTAGCACATGTAGCACGGTCTAGTAGCACATGTAGCACGGACTAGTAGCACATGTAGCACGGTCTAGTAGCACATGTAGCACGGTCTAGTAGCACATGTAGCACGGTCTAGTAGCACATGTAGCACGGTCTAGTAGCACATGTAGCACGGTCTAGTAGCACATGTAGCATGGTCTAGTAGCACATGTAGCACGGTCTAGTAGCACATGTAGCATGGTCTAGTAGCACATGTAGCATGGTCTAGTAGCACATGTAGCATGGTCTAGTAGCACATGTAGCACGATCTAGTAGCACATGTAGCACGGTCTAGTAGCACATGTAGCACGGTCTAGTAGCACAAGTAGCACGGTCTAGTAGCACATGTAGCATGGTCTAGTAGCACATGTAGCATGGTCTAGTAGCACATGTAGCATGGTCTAGTAGCACATGTAGCATGGTCTATTAGCACATGTAGGACGGGTTAGTAGCACATGTAGCACGGTCTAGTAGCACATGTATCATGGTCCAGTAGCACATGTAGCATGGTCTAGTAGCACATGTAGCATGGTCTAGTAGCACATGTAGCATGGTCTAGTAGCACATGTATCATGGTCTAGTAGCACATGTAGCACGGTCTAGTAGCACATGTAGCATTGTCTAGTAGCACATGTAGCACGGTCTAGTAGCACCTGTAGCATGGTCTAGTAGCACATGTAGCATAGTCTAGTAGCATATGTAGCACGGTCTAGTAGCACATGCAGCATTGTCTAGTAGCACATGTAGCACGGTCTAGTAGCACATGTAGCATGGTCTAGTAGCACATGTAGCACGGTCTAGTAGCACATGTAGCATGGTCTAGTAGCACATGTAGCATGGTCTAGTAGCACATGTAGCATGGCCTAGTAGCACATGTAGCATGGTCTAGTAGCACATGTAGCATGGTCTAGTAGCACATGTAGCATGGTCTAGTAGCACATGTAGCATGGTCTAGTAGCACATGTAGCATGGTCTAGTAGCACATGTAGCATGGTCTAGTAGCACATGTAGCATGGTCATGTAGCACATTTAGCATGGTCTAGTAGCACATGTAGCATGGTCTAGTAGCACATGTAGCATGGTCAAGTAGCACATTTAGCATGGTCTAGTAGCACATGTAGCACGGTCTAGTAGCACATGTAGCATGGTCAAGTAGCACATGTAGCATGGTCTAGTAGCACATGTAGCATGGTCAAGTAGCACATTTAGCATGGTCTAGTAGCACATGTAGCATGGTCTAGTAGCACATGTAGCACGGACTAGTAGCACATGTAGCACGGTCTAGTAGCACATGTAGCACGGTCTAGTAGCACATGTAGCACGGTCTAGTAGCACATGTAGCACGGTCTAGTAGCACATGTAGCACGGTCTAGTAGCACATGTAGCATGGTCTAGTAGCACATGCAGCATGGTCTAGTAGCACATGTAGCATGGTCTAGTAGCACATGTAGCATTGTCTAGTAGCACAAGTAGCATGGTCTAGTAGCACATGTAGCACGGTCCAGTAGCACATGTAGCATGGTATAGTAGCACATGTAGCATGGTATAGTAGCACATGTAGCATGGTCTAGTAGCACATGTAGCATGGTCTAGTAGCACATGTAGCACGGTCTAGTAGCACATGTATCATGGTCTAGTAGCACATGTAGCATGGTCTAGTAGCACATGTAGCATGGTCTAGTAGCACATGTAGCATGGTCTAGTAGCACATGTAGCATGGTCTAGTAGCACATGTATCATGGTCTAGTAGCACATGTAGCACGGTCTATTAGCACATGTAGGACGGGTTAGTAGCACATGTAGCACGGTCTAGCAGCACATGTATCATGGTCTAGTAGCACATGTAGCATGGTCTAGCAGCACATGTATCATGGTCTAGTAGCACATGTAGCATGGTCTAGTAGCACATGTAGCATGGTCTAGTAGCACATGTAGCATAGTCTAGTAGCACATGTAGCATGGTCTAGTAGCACATGTAGCATGGTCTAGTAGCACATGTAGCATGGTCTAGTAGCACATGTAGGACGGGTTAGTAGCACATGTAGCACGGTCTAGTAGCATATGTAGCATGGTCTAGTAGCATATGTAGCACGGTCTAGTAGCACATGTAGCACGGGCTAATAGCACATGTAGTGCGGGCTAGTAGCACATATAACACTAGCTAGTAGCACATGTAGCACAGTCTAGTAGCACATGTAGCACGGGTTAGTAGCACATGTAGCACGAGCTAGTAGCATATGTAGTTCGGGCTATTAGCACATGTAGCACGGGCTAGTAGCACATGTAGCACGGGCTAGTAGCACATGTAGCACGAGCTAGTAGCATATGTAGCTCGGGCTATTAGCACATGTAGCACGGGCTAGTAGCACATGTAGCAAAGGCTAGTAACTCATGTAGCACGGGCTTGTAGCATATGTAGCCCGGGCTAGCAGCACATGTAGCACGGGCTAGTAGTACATGTAGTACGGGCTAGTATCATACGTAGCACAGTCTAATAGAACATGTAGCACGGGCTAGTAGCACATGTAGCACTGTCTAGTAGCACATGTAGTCCGGGATAGTAGCAAATGTAGCACAGTCTAGTAGCACATGTAGCACGGTTTAGTAGCACATGTAGCACGGTTTAGTAGCACATGTAGCACGGTTTAGTAGCACATGTAGCACGGGCTAGTAGCACATGTAGGACGGGCTAGTAGCACATGTAGCATGGTCTAGTAGCACATGTAGCACGGTTTAGTAGCACATGTAGCACGTGCTAGTAGCACATGTAGCACGGGCTTTGTAGCACATGTAGGACGGGCTAGTAGCACATGTAGCATGGTCTAGTAGCACATGTAGCATGGTCTAGTAGCACATGTAGCACGGTCTAGTAGCACATGTAGCACGGTCTAGTAGCACATGTAGCACGGTCTAGTAGCACATGTAGCACGGTCTAGTAGCACATGTAGCACGGTCTAGTAGCACATGTAGCACGGTCTAGTAGCACATGTAGCACGGTCTAGTAGCACATGTAGCACGGTCTAGTAGCTCATGTAGCACGATCTAGTAGCACATGTAGCATGGTCTAGTAGCACATGTAGCACGGTCTAGTAGCACATGTAGCACGGTCTAGTAGCACATGTAACATGGTCTAGTAGCACATGTAGCATGGTCTTGTAGCACATACAGCACGGTCTAGTAGCACATGTAGCACGGTCTAGTAGCACATGTAGCACGGTCTAGTAGCACATGTAGCACGGTCTAGTAGCACATGTAACATGGTCTAGTAGCACATGTAGCACGGTCTAGTAGCACATGTAGCACGGTCTAGTAGCACATGTAGCACGGTCTAGTAGCACATGTAGCACGGTCTAGTAGCACATGTAACATGGTCTAGTAGCACATGTAGCATGGTCTAGTAGCACATGTAGCACGGTCTAGTAGCACATGTAGCACGGTCTAGTAGCACATGTAACATGGTCTAGTAGCACATGTAGCACGGTCTAGTAGCACATGTAGCACGGTCTAGTAGCACATGTAGCACGGTCTAGTAGCACATGTAGCACGGTCTAGTAGCACATGTAGCACGGTCTAGTAGCACATGTAGCATGGTCTAGTAGCACATGTAGCACGGTCTAGTAGCACATGTAGCACGGTCTAGTAGCACATGTAGCACGGTCTAGTAGCACATGTAGCACGGTCTAGTAGCACATGTAGCACGGTCTAGTAGCACATGTAGCACGGTCTAGTAGCACATGTAGCACGGTCTAGTAGCTCATGTAGCACGATCTAGTAGCACATGTAGCATGGTCTAGTAGCACATGTAGCACGGTCTAGTAGCACATGTAGCACGATCTAGTAGCACATGTAGCACGGTCTAGTAGCACATGTAGCACGGTCTAGTAGCATATGTAGCATGGTCTAGTAGCACATGTAGCACGGGCTAATAGCACATGTAGTGCGGGCAGGTAGCACATATAACACTAGCTAGTAGCACATGTAGCACGGGCTAATAGCACATGTAGTGCGGGCTAGTAGCACATATAACACTAGCTAGTAGCACATGTAGCACAGTCTAGTAGCACATGTAGCACGGGTTAGTAGCACATGTAGCACGAGCTAGTAGCATATGTAGTTCGGGCTATTAGCACATGTAGCACGGGCTAGTAGCACATGTAGCACGGGCTAGTAGCACATGTAGCACGAGCTAGTAGCATATGTAGCTCGGGCTATTAGCACATGTAGCACGGTCTAGTAGCACATGTAGCACGGTCTAGTAGCACATGTAGCACGGTCTAGTAGCACATGTAGCACGGTCTAGTAGCACATGTAGCACGGTCTAGTAGCACATGTAGCACGGTCTAGTAGCACATGTAGCACGGTCTAGTAGCACATGTAGCATGGTCTAGTAGCACATATAGCACGGTCTAGTAGCACATGTAGCACGGTCTAGTAGCACATATAGCACGGTCTAGTAGCACATGTAGCATGGTCTAGTAGCACATGTAGCATGGTCTAGTAGCACATGTAGCATGGTCTAGTAGCACATGTAGGACGGGCTAGTAGCACATGTAGGACGGGCTAGTAGCACATGTAGCATTGTCTAGTAGCATATTTAGCACGGTCTAGTAGCATGTAGGACGGGGTAGTAGCACATGTAGCACAGTCTAATAGCACATGTAGCACGGGCTGGTGGCACATGTAGCACGGTCTAGTAGCACATGTAGCACAGTCTAGTAGCACATGTAGCACGGTCTTGTAGCACATACAGCACGGTCTAGTAGCACATGTAGCACGGTCTTGTAGCACATACAGCACGGTCTAGTAGCACATGTAGCACGGTCTTGTAGCACATACAGCACGGTCTAGTAGCACATGTAGCACGGGCTAGTAGCACATGTAGCACAGTCTAGTAGCACATGTAGCACGGTCTAGTAGCACATGTAGCACGGTCTAGTAGCACATGTAGCACGGTCTAGTAGCACATGTAACATGGTCTAGTAGCACATGTAGCATGGTCTAGTAGCACATGTAGCACGGTCTAGTAGCACATGTAGCACGGTCTAGTAGCACATGTAGCATGGTCTAGTAGCACATGTAGCACGGTCTAGTAGCACATGTAGCACGGTCTAGTAGCACATGTAGCATGGTCTAGTAGCACATGTAGCACGGTCTAGTAGCACATGTAGCACGGTCTAGTAGCACATGTAGCACGGTCTAGTAGCTCATGTAGCACGGTCTAGTAGCACATGTAGCACGGTCTAGTAGCACATGTAGCACGATCTAGTAGCACATGTAGCACGGTCTAGTAGCACATGTAGCACGGTCTAGTAGCATATGTAGCATGGTCTAGTAGCATATGTAGCACGGTCTAGTAGCACATGTAGCACGGGCTAATAGCACATGTAGTGCGGGCTAGTAGCACATATAACACTAGCTAGTAGCACATGTAGCACAGTCTAGTAGCACATGTAGCACGGGTTAGTAGCACATGTAGCACGAGCTAGTAGCATATGTAGTTCGGGCTATTAGCACATGTAGCACGGGCTAGTAGCACATGTAGCACGGTCTAGTAGCACATGTAGCACGGTCTAGTAGCACATGTAGCATGGTCTAGTAGCACATGTAGCACGGTCTAGTAGCACATGTAGCACGGTCTAGTAGCACATGTAGCACGGTCTAGTAGCTCATGTAGCACGGTCTAGTAGCACATGTAGCACGGTCTAGTAGCACATGTAGCACGATCTAGTAGCACATGTAGCACGGTCTATTAGCACATGTAGCACGGTCTAGTAGCATATGTAGCATGGTCTAGTAGCATATGTAGCATGGTCTAGTAGCACATGTAGCACGGTCTAGTAGCACATGTAGCATGGTCTAGTAGCACATGTAGCACGGTCTAGTAGCACATGTAGCACGGGCTAATAGCACATGTAGTGCGGGCTAGTAGCACATATAACACTAGCTAGTAGCACATGTAGCACAGTCTAGTAGCACATGTAGCACGGGTTAGTAGCACATGTAGCACGAGCTAGTAGCATATGTAGTTCGGGCTATTAGCACATGTAGCACGGGCTAGTAGCACATGTAGCACGGGCTAGTAGCACATGTAGCACGAGCTAGTAGCATATGTAGCTCGGGCTATTAGCACATGTAGCACTGGCTAGTAGCACATGTAGCAAAGGCTAGTAACTCATGTAGCACGGGCTTGTAGCATATGTAGCCCGGGCTAGCAGCACATGTAGCACGGGCTAGTAGTACATGTAGTACGGGCTAGTATCATACGTAGCACAGTCTAATAGAACATGTAGCACGGGCTAGTAGCACATGTAGCACTGTCTAGTAGCACATGTAGTCCGGGATAGTAGCAAATGTAGCACAGTCTAGTAGCACATGTAGCACGGTTTAGTAGCACATGTAGCACGGTTTAGTAGCACATGTAGCACGGTTTAGTAGCACATGTAGCACGGGCTAGTAGCACATGTAGGACGGGCTAGTAGCACATGTAGCATGGTCTAGTAGCACATGTAGCACGGTTTAGTAGCACATGTAGCACGTGCTAGTAGCACATGTAGCACGGGCTTTGTAGCACATGTAGGACGGGCTAGTAGCACATGTAGCACGGTCTTGTAGCACACGTAGCATGGTCTAGTAGCACATGTAGCACGGACTAGTAGCACATGTAGCACGGGCTAGAAGCACATGTAGCACGGTCTATTAGCACATGTAGCACGGTCTAGTAGCACATGTAGCACGGTCTAGTAGCACATGTAGCACGGTCTAGTAGCACATGCAGCACGGTCTAGTAGCACATGTAGCACGGTCTAGTAGCACATGTAGCACGGTCTTGTAGCACATACAGCACGGTCTAGTAGCACATGTAGCACGGTCTAGTAGCACATGTAGCACGGTCTAGTAGCACATGTAACATGGTCTAGTAGCACATGTAGCACGGTCTAGTAGCACATGTAGCACAGTCTAGTAGCACATGTAGCACGGTCTAGTAGCACATGTAGGACGGGCTAGTAGCACATGTAGCATGGTCTAGTAGCACATGTAGCACGGTTTAGTAGCACATGTAGCACGTGCTAGTAGCACATGTAGCACGGGCTTTGTAGCACATGTAGGACGGGCTAGTAGCACATGTAGCACGGTCTTGTAGCACACGTAGCATGGTCTAGTAGCACATGTAGCACGGACTAGTAGCACATGTAGCACGGGCTAGAAGCACATGTAGCACGGTCTATTAGCACATGTAGCACGGTCTAGTAGCACATGTAGCACGGTCTAGTAGCACATGTAGCACGGTCTAGTAGCACATGCAGCACGGTCTAGTAGCACATGTATCATGGTCTAGTAGCACACGTAGGACGGGCTAGTAGCACATGTAGCACGGTCTAGTAGCACATGTAGCACGGTCTAGTAGCATATGTAGCACGGTCTAGTAGCACATGTAGCACGGTCTAGTAGCACATGTAGCACGGTCTAGTAGCACATGTAGCATGGTCTAGTAGCACATGTAGCATGGTCTAGTAGCACATGTAGCACGGTCTAGTAGCACATGTAGCATGGTCTAGTAGCACATGTAGCATGGTCTAGTAGCACATGTAGCATGGTCTAGTAGCACATGTAGGACGGGCTAGTAGCACATGTAGGACGGGCTAGTAGCACATGTAGCATTGTCTAGTAGCATATTTAGCACGGTCTAGTAGCATGTAGGACGGGGTAGTAGCACATGTAGCACAGTCTAATAGCACATGTAGCACGGGCTGGTGGCACATGTAGTACGGGCTAGTAGCACATGTAGCACAGTCTAGTAGCACATGTAGCATGGTCTAGTAGCACATGTAGCACGGTCTTGTAGCACATACAGCACGGTCTAGTAGCACATGTAGCACGGTCTAGTAGCACATGTAGCACGGTCTAGTAGCACATGTAACATGGTCTAGTAGCACATGTAGCACGGTCTAGTAGCACATGTAGCACAGTCTAGTAGCACATGTAGCACGGTCTAGTAGCACATGTAGCACGGTCTAGTAGCACATGTAGCACGGTCTAGTAGCACATGTAGCATGGTCTAGTAGCACATGTAGCACGGTCTAGTAGCACATGTAGCACGGTCTAGTAGCACATGTAGCACGGTCTAGTAGCTCATGTAGCACGGTCTAGTAGCACATGTAGCACGGTCTAGTAGCACATGTAGCACGGTCTAGTAGCACATGTAGCACGATCTAGTAGCACATGTAGCACGGTCTAGTAGCACATGTAGCACGGTCTAGTAGCACATGTAGCACGGTCTAGTAGCACATGTAGCACGATCTAGTAGCACATGTAGCACGGTCTAGTAGCACATGTAGCACGGTCAAGATGATGTACGCTGATTGTTAGAAATTGTTCTTCTATGCATTTAAATTTCTTGGTGTTAGGTTCGAAATGAAGACTCGAGATATTCATGAACTTAATCCTATGTGGGGTTAACCTGGAGAAGGTTTCCGGGGGTCAACGCCCCCGCGACTCGGTCTAAGACCAGGCCTCATGGCGGATCAGGGTGACAATGAATATATATTGAGTACTGAATTACGGCTGGAGACTTCGGGCCAAAACTAGCCTCAGATCTTAAAGGGTGTAAACCAGGCAGTTGATCAACCTATTAATGCAAAGGGTGGGTTTGCCAAAACCTCCAGAGTACGGTCTGGAGGAAATCAGACTAGGTCGGCAAGAATTAATTGTTCAATTGCAGACCAGTCAGCCAAACAGTTCTAAGGATATAACACATAATGACTCTGAAGTATCTGTCAAGTCTCAAAAGAAAAAAATAATCTCAGTGGTAATAATCATAATTAAGGGTTACATAGGCACATATCAAGTGAAAGGAATCAGTAATAGTGGTTCCTCACATCAAGGTAAGAGGAATAAGTACCTCAGTAAGGGTAACCCAGTTGATAAGAGGTCAGGCAAGGAAAAGAAAGACTGTCTCTTCTGCCAGGGTACTCATTTCACTAAGAATTGTAATGCCTATAATTCATGGGATATTAAAGTGGAAAGAATTGAAGAACTTGACAGATGTATCAGATGTCTAGGCAATCATAATGTAAAGGATTGCCGTACCAAATTGAACAGTTGCTATCAATGCAACAAGGGAAGGCACCATACAGTTATGTGCAGGGTTGTATGTGATTCTTATAATAATGGTGACAATAATGATAATGTTAATAACCCTGACACTACAGTGACTGATGTAAAGGTTGCAGCTAATGGCAATAATGATGGCCTAGCTGAGGTAGCCTTGCCGGTGTTGGATGTAATAATTCAGGATAAAGGGCATAACTCCAAAACTATGCGGCGTCGCTCTCCTCAACACTGGTACGGGCCATGTAATATATGGCAGACTACCGCCTAGTAACAATGACTAGAGGAAGTAGTAAATACAGTCACGGTGTCTTACTCATGAAAGGTCAACCCAGTACAAGTATTCTTCTATCGAGGATGATGTTGAACCAGTCTAATTTGTGGGAGCTGGACAGCGTAGGGATTAAAATAAATGAGGAAAGTCCAGATGATTCTTTTACTCAGGAACAATACCTGAAGGATGTTAAATTTGAATCTGGACATTACTGGGTGCGACTTCCGTGGAAGCTGAACTGTCTAGAATTATCTACTAATTATAGGATGGCATATGTACAGTTAAAGGGCCCAGCTCTGCTAACTGAGCAAGACACCAGAATTGTTGACTGCTTATAATGATATAATTAATAAACAGTTAAATAATAAATTGTTCCTACTTCAGGCGACGATAAATGCACACCTTAAGTGCACAGGTGGTCCACTGAGCGAAGTAAATGGGTAAATAATCTTATGTGGACAATTTCCTGGGTTTGACGTCAACTGAAGAGGAACTAATGAGGATATGTGAAGGGGTTAATGAAATAATGCAAGGTGCAAGGATGCCCCTGAGGGAATGGAACAGTATTTAGTCCATTTTGAGGGATCAATAAATATGGATAGCCCTGGAGTTGAAGTGCCTATATGCAGTAATGTGCTGGGACTGACTTGGGATACTGAGAGAGACTTGTTATTGTTAGTCTCATAATTCCAGTATGCCCAATAAATTAACCGAGAGAGCATAGGCTTAGTGTCACACCTTGCAATAAGAGGGAAATTGTTAATACCAGAAGCATGGAAGCTTGAGAGTGCTTTGGATGTAGCCCAACCTGAGGAGTTAACAGGTGGAAATAATTAATGGGTGATTATGTAAATACCAATGTTGGAGTTCCCAAGCTAGGTGGCCAGTGAAGATGGGAAAATTGTACTCCACATTATTTAAGTCGTCTAGCAACGACCTCCGCCCGGCCGCAGTGTGGAAAATATTTTTATCTTCTGAAGCTATAGTGCCCAATAGGTGTTTAATGTGTTGATATGGGTCAAAAAATTTATTTGAAAATGGAATAGAACCAACAGGGTTCCCTCTGCGCCTGCGCGGATGTGCGGAGAGGAGGTGGAGACAGGGCATCAGGTAGCGGGAGTGTTTGGAATGGAGTTAAGAGGCTGGGAAAACATGGGACCAGGAAATTGGCGTTCACGGCGGCCTAAGGAATAATATAGGCCTCACTTCATAATAGGAAGTGTCGTAACTGTTCTTGGTGAAGAGTGAGGGAATGTGATTTACAGGACCACTGTAATAAGTGGTAAAATTAGTGAGTAATGGTAGGACCGGTGGTGACTGGTGCGATGCCAGGGAGTGTCCAGGGAAAAATACCCGTGATTTAACCATCACTCATCGGTCTCAGATCTTAATGGGGTGACCTCTAATGTGCATAATAATTATGAGACATTAAATAGTCTTGTGAACTGTAATGTAATCAGTGATAATAACACTAAGTTAAGGGAATGCGTGAAGTGAAATAAGTCGCCTTGCTCCGAGTGAACACGTGTAGACCTCGTGGCTCCTGTCCCGAGGATAGTGAAGTTTTTATGGAGTCACGACTTCTAAACCGGGACAAACCAACGGTTACCTCGTCCTGCTGGAATAAGAACCGTGTCGGTGTAGCAGGACATCGAAATGAGATGGTGAATGGAGGAAATAAGGAGCATCAATCACCCACAGTTAAGTAACCTTTCTAGTTATAGCAGACTGATACTGGCCAGTTAGGTATGTTATAATTGGATAGGTTGTGGGTGATCCAGCTACATCAAGTGACCACCAGAGAATATCTGGTAAGTGGTGGTATTATATATAAGTGTTTTCCTTGATGGATATATCCATGTGTAACCTACCCCCCCCCCTTCATTCAGTTAAACTAGTATAATCTATACAGTCCACAATTAATTAGTAGAGCCGTACTTGTGGGTGCCATCCAATTCATACTGGTCTCGGATAGATATGGATAAGCTTGTGAGGTCGAAGGAACCACCTGCAGTGACCAGGGGTGGCTAAGTTTTCTCACATGTCTACACGGGTGACTACGGTAAACAATATGGTTGTTGTCTCCCATTGAGATTACTTGTATGTATGTAATGTTGAGGTACATAGAGGTAACCCCCTTATAAATTTTCCATAGGAATGTTATTTATTGTTTTCTCAAAGTCTTGTGGGATAATAGGATAATATCAGAAATTTTTTAATTAACCAAATTTCGAGTCTGGGTCATAAAAAAATAATTTAGATTGTCGACCCTTAGCCTCATTAACGACTCACTAAACTCTGAGTCATATTAGGACTTCAGTATCTCACTCATTTCTTTGCTGTCATCAGTGTAAGTCCCATCTCGTAGGCAGAAATCCCCAGTGGAAGTCATACTCAAGGAATGGACCAGTAGTAAGACAGAACGTTGTGATGATGTCCTCTGTGCCAAGGTTCCATGATGTAGAAGTGTCTGACAAGTTATACATAAATAGTATACAATACCGACAAGATGAAATAATTATATATATATATGCAATATCTGGGTATCTTTATTTGTAGATGTTTCACCAACCAGTGACTTTATCAATACAAGTATTTAACGTGAAGCAGCCTTCGTCTTCTGCAAGTCCTTCACCTGTCGCAAGTATATAAACGCCAACCTCCACGACCGTGCTTCAGTTCCTTCAAGACTACGGTGCTGGTCACCAACTCCAAGACTGAGGGACTGATTATCATATCTTTTGTATATAATTCTCCGCATTATGTCTATGCATTATACACAAATAACCCGCACATAGGAGAAATGAGCTTACGACGATGTTTCGGTCCAACCTGGACCATTTACTAAGTCATTGTGTTGAAGGTATTCGATGCAATCGGCAGTTCATGTAGCAGTTGGGTAAAATGAATTAAAGCAATACCTGGAGTATACCTGGAGAGGGTTTCGGGGGGTCAACGGCCCGATCTGTGACCAGGCCTCATATGCATTATGCATTAGTTGTTTCATGGCATACCTAGTTGTCGATATTTAGCACTGTGATAGATATATTTATGGGTTTATGGCTATACCACAGCTTTCTTAGTTGTTACCAGACCTTTCTGGGATTATTCTTGTATTCCTCGATTTTTGAGCACTAGTGTTTTGCCTTTGCTCCTTCTATAAGCCTCTGCTCTCTGTTCCTCACCTTTGGAATTCATTTAGAGCTGGTTTCTGAATTTCATATTATCTAATATCTTAGTAGTCATCCAGGGCTCGGTTCTTCTTTTTATCCTAATCTCTTTAACTGGTGCAATATTATCAAGGATGGTAGTAAACATTGTTTTCAATGTTTTTCAGGCATCATTTACATTCGTTCAACTTATTATCACTGTCCAGTCACAATCGTGTAGAGTATTGACTAGTGTTTCTTTACTGTAGCTTTCAGTTGACCTCATTTTTATTGCCCTGTGAAGGCCTATCTGTTTCCTAATGATTTTCCTGGTGCAATGAGTGATGAAATGATCACTAGTGACGCCTGACTAATGTTATCAGAGCAGTTACAATGTGGTCGAGTATTGTGGCTGAGAACTGTGTGATAAGGGTCGGTGTATTGAATAGTTGGACAGTGTATAAATCTGTAATGAAGGGGAGGAGGGGTAGGGGTCGTACTAGGAAAGGTTGGATAGAGGGGGTAAAGGAGGCTTTGTGTGCAAGCATGGAGTGGAGTGCAGCGAGTGGAGACAAATGGTTTTTAGGACTGGACGTGCTGTTGGAGTGAGAGCAAGATAACATTTGTGTAGGGATTCAGGGAAACCCCCAGGCCGGACTTGAGTCCTGGAGATGGTAAGTACAGTGTCTACACTCTGAAGGAGGGGTGTTAATGTTGCAGTTTTATAACTGTAGTGTAAGCATCCCTCTGGCAAGACAGTGATGGAGTGAATGATGATGAAAGTCTTTCTTTTTCAGGCCAGCCTACCTTGGTGGGAGACGGCCGATGTGTTAATACTAAAAAAAATAAATATTTAATCCTAGAAGTTGCTTATATCTGTTACATAGCCCGTTATTTTGCTATTGATAGCAGCTATTGAAGTCTCCTAGTATTATTGTATCGCAATTGTGCTCAATTCTGGACAAGACTCAAAAAAAAAAAAAACAAAAAAACACTGAACGGGTAAGGTTAGAACCCATGGAGAGTCAGTCGTAAAACTCGAGGCCAGTGCGTAAGGCACTGGGCCATCGGGTTACGAAAATGTTTATCCAAGTGGGTGCGTTGATACGCCACAGGGAGGTTAGCATGGGCCACCACTGTGACGACTCAGGTCCCGTCAAAGCCGTCATAATGACTCACGAAATCTTAATAACAAGATTGTTATCGCGTGTTATTATGATTTCGTGAGTCACGATGACTCGAAAAGGGCAGTAACTAGTCCCTGCTAGTATGGGCCCCTCGTGAGGTGAGTGGCTCGTGATCTAGGGACAAGAGAGGTAGTAGCGGTAGTCAACAGATTAGATACAATATATAATGAGTCGTTTGTCATTGTGGCGTAGCTCGATTGGTAGCGCACTCAGCTCTCACACTGAGGTCCAGGGTTCGATCCCCGGTTCGGCTGGAAACATTAGGCCGTGTTCCCTTAGGACACCTGCTGTCCATGTTCACCTATCAGTAAAATAGGTACCTGGGTGATAGTCGACTGGCTTGGGTCGCATCCTGGGAATGCAGTTTACCTAATTTACCCGAATTTCTCTGCATTGAAAGGGGCATTCTATATAGTGGTATGTCACTGACATCAGCTGTGGTTTGTATACCTTGTACAACTGCCTCCCAGCATACATAAGGGGGATTACCAATAGACCCCTGGTTGTCTTCAAGAAGGTACTGGACAGACACCTAAAGTCAGTACCTGACCAGCCGGGCTATGGTTCCTACGTCAGTTTAAGTGCGGCCAGCAGTAATAGCCAGGTCGATCAGGCCCTGATCCACAGCAAAGCCTAGTCACAGACTGGGCCGAGGGGGCGTTGACCCCCAAAACCCTCTCCAGGTATGTAGAGATAAATATTATTATTATTATTATTATTATTATTATTATTATTATTATTATTAATGTATACATGAATTAGGTCACAGGCAATGCTTCTGTGTGACCTAATTCATATCTACATACAGAACTCATGACGATTGTGGCCAGATATAAACATGACGGGTTGTAAGCTAAGTCATTACATTAACAGGAGCGGTGACTCGACCCCTGCAACCACAATTAGGCGAGTACATGAAAGCAAGTAAGTTTATTCAGATATACACAAACACAGTTACATAAACATACACAAATACACTTACATTATTAAGTTACGTAGATTAATATACATAGTAAATGCGTTTAATTTCAGGTCACTTGTTCTATCTAGGCTGGAATATTGCTGCACTCTAACAGCACCTTTCAAGGCAGGTGAAATTGCTGACCTAGAAAATGTACAGAGAACTTTCACGGCGTGCATAACGGAGATAAAACACCTCAATTACTGGGAGCGCTTGAGGTTCCTAAACCTGTATTCCCTGGAACGCAGGAGGGAGAGATACATGATTATATACACCTGGAAAATCCTAGAGGGACTAGTACCGAACTTGCACACGAAAATCACTCACTACGAAAGCAAAAGACTTGGCAGACGATGCAACATCCCCCCAATGAAAAGCAGGGGTGTCACTAGCACGTTAAGAGACCATACAATAAGTGTCAGGGGCCCGAGACTGTTCAACTGCCTCCCAGCACACATAAGGGGGATTACCAACAGACCCCTGGCAGTCTTCAAGCTGGCACTGGACAAGCACCTAAAGTCAGTTCCTGACCAGCCGGGCTGTGGCTCGTACGTTGGTTTGCGTGCAGCCAGCAGCAACAGCCTGGTTGATCAGGCTCTGATCCACCAGGAGGCCTGGTCACAGACCGGGCCGCGGGGGCGTTGACCCCCGGAACTCTCTCCAGGTAAACTCCAGGTATCGTATTTTAACTTCAGTCACCCATGTATCTGTATGTATCTATTTTATTCATATATCTACAGTATCTTGTGCTCATAGAGATAAAGTTTTATCATTATCATTATCATTATCATTATCATTATCATTATCATTATCATTACGTATCGACAGACAGAGAGGAGAATGATTTTTTATTTTTTTTAGCTAGCACACATGTAAATATAAACAACTAATTTTACCTTATTCCTAGTATTTATATATATATATATATATATATATAT
This sequence comes from Cherax quadricarinatus, assembly GCF_038502225.1. Classification (NCBI taxonomy): domain Eukaryota; kingdom Metazoa; phylum Arthropoda; class Malacostraca; order Decapoda; family Parastacidae; genus Cherax; species Cherax quadricarinatus. The sequence continues at coordinate 27,475,998 of NC_091340.1, read as the reverse complement.
ATATATATATATATATATATATATATATATATTATATATATATATATATATTATATATATATATATATATATATATATATATATATATAGGATGGGGTCCACCTCTGGTGTAAATTGTGGGACCCATTGCCTCGGAGAAGTGCATAAAAAGACTTCAAGGAAGAATATTTGGATTTCTTCCTGAAGCCGTTTGAATATTCCACTTCCCCTACCACCCCATCTTTTAGTATATTTTTTTTTACCAATAGGAATATTTTATTACATAATATGGTACAGAAGATTTAAGAGATACATTGTTGATATAAATGTGGCATATACGGTACATGTTGTTACGTGTGTATCACCGATTATAAGGCGAAAATCTCATCCAGCTCCTCAGAGCTGGGGCGTGTGCCCAAAATACAGCAGGCATTACCCCTTTGAACAGCCGCACTGAGCCGCTGGAACAGAAAACTAGCTGCCCTGGGATCCCTAGTTACCCTGATGAGTCTTTTTCCCAGCTCCTTAAGGAATTTAGATGCACTCTTTCCCCATGAGCCAAGGGTCTCTGAGCCTATGGGAACAAACATATAATGATGGGCAAGTTCTCCATATTTTCTATACTTTTGGGACTCCCTGAAGCTGGCAGCTGCCCCTCCTTCCTCCCTGGTGTATTGGAGATAGGTATCAGCCAAGGTAGATGCACATGTATAGTCCCACACCACCTGCTTCCCATATATCCTTTATAGTATAATAATGAGGTATTAAAAGGGACCCAATGAAAATAAGTCACTGATTTGTTTGGGTTATCCTGGGTTATCTATACATATGCTGCTATGTATAATAATCTATGTGACTGTATTTGTATATACCTGAATAAAGTAACTTACTTAATCATAATAATATTTACAAATAAAGCTTTGTAATTATGATAATTATATTTAGGATCCCTCTGTTAATCTTACATTAAGCGGTTTAACACCACGGTTATATTAACTTTAAAACTAACCCAATGAGTGGGTTTATTGGCATGATAGTAGAGTAGTATGATTATACCAGAGTAGTATGCTGTATATGAGAGCGATATAGCGGGTATATGAGTAAGTTTGGAGGGATATAATAGAGATATATTAAGCGGTGTGTGTCAGGCTGGACGGAACCTGAACATGTACCGCCAGATACAAGTTGCACCATTGTTCTGTATCTGTCTGTGAGGCACACTGTATCTTGTACGGTGCTTGGTACACCACCTTGGTACCCCACAGTGCCTCAAACTGGCACTACCAGTGCCACACCTGCTAAAACGCTACATAAGGTGAGTGTGCTACTTAAGCGGCTCTGTTCCCTCCCCTCTTAAGGGGCGGTTACTGTATAATTATACCCTTGATGACGGTAATGGGGTTCTTGATCCGAGGAAGTGGAACTGCTCTCTCATTCCTACGGGTTTAGAGCTCACATAGACTTAATATAGTTAAGAAAAACTAAGTACATGGGATCACTTAAGACAATATATTCAACCTTTTTTTTTGTATATAATGTTAAATTTGGTCTAAATAAGACACTTTCCATTAATGGGTGGCTTAGTGGTGGCTTTCGGACCGTAGCTGGGTTGGTAGCGCACTCAGCTCACGCACTGAGGTCCGGGGTTCGATCCCCGGTACGGGTGGAAACATGTTCACCAAACAATATAATAAGTACGCTGGGCGTTAGTGGACTGGTGTGGGTCGCATCCTGGGGACAAAATTGACCTAATTTGCGGGAAATACCCAAGATAACAAGCAGCTTTGTTGAAATTAATAAATGTTCAAATTAATAAATGTTCAAATTAATAAATAAATAAAAAAAAATAAATATAGTAGTATATCATTGATGTCAACTATGGTCTGTATAAGTTATATCGTCTACTTGTAGAAATTATGATGTGTTTACTAAATTCTTTTTTTTTTGGGGGGGGGGGATGCAAATGTAAGTTTTAGTATTACGGGAATCTGGCAAACTTTCATTATTCTTACATTGTTCTTTTGTGACATAATTTCATTGTGTTATTCTTTCATTACGTTCTTGCATTGTTCTTTCATTACGTTCTTGCATTGTTCTTTCATTACGTTCTTGTATTGTTCTTTCATTACGTTCTTGCATTGCTCTTTCATTACGTTCTTACATTGTTCTTTCATTACGTTCTTACATTGTTCTTTCATTACGTTCTTACATTGTTCTTTCATTACGTTCGTACATTGTTCTTTCATTACGTTCGTACATTGTTCTTTCATTACGTTCGTACATTGTTCTTTCATTACGTTCTTACATTGTTCTTTCATTACGTTCGTACATTGTTCTTTCATTACGTTCGTACATTGTTCTTTCATTACGTTCGTACATTGTTCTTTCATTACGTTCTTACATTGTTCTTTCATTACATTCTTACATTGTTCTTTCATTACATTCTTACATTGTTCTTTCATTACGTTCTTACATTGTTCTTTCATTACGTTCTTACATTGTTCTTTCATTATGTTCTTACATTGTTCTTTCATTATGTTCTTACATTGTTCTTTCATTATGTTCTTACATTGTTCTTTCATTATGTTCTTACATTGTTCTTTCATTATGTTCTTACATTGTTCTTTCATTATGTTCTTACATTGTTCTTTCATTACGTTCTTACATTATTCTTTCATTACGTTCTTACATTATTTTTTCATTACGTTCTTAAATTATTTTTTTATTACGTTCTTACATTATTCTTTCATTAGCCACTGTCTTACATTATTCTTTCATAACATTCTTAAATTATTCCTTTATTAGCTATATTCTTATAATGTTCTTTCATTACATTACATTATTCTTCCATAACATTCCTATACTGGACACAGTTCTAAATTATAGACAAAAGTGAATCATGTGGATGTCAGGAAATGGCTTAAAAAATAAGCCAGAAAACGCTAGGGCATATTTATTATAGAACTGTTTAGGTCCTGGACCGTGATCAGGGTTTCAGGACCGAAATGTTTTTCTAATAAATACACCTTAATGTTTGCTCGCGTTTCTTGCAACCAGTTTTCGTTTAAAATTACAATCTCTATTCATTTACGATACTGAAGATCATTGATTAGCCTAAGTTACCTGAAGTGCTCTGCACAACCAGGGGTTTTCTGTATAATTTATCATTATTATTATTATTATTATTATTATTGTTATCCCTGATATTGCTGTTACAATAATCTGAGTTTTTCGTTAATTAGCATAATCCTTGTGTTTCATTATCTCCTTGTGTGTCTACATAATTTACATTGCAACATTGTTATTGAAATTATGCTAATTTTGTTACTATGCTAAAATGATCTTTGTAAAGAACAAATTCACAATACCATGACTGGAACAATACTCAAACAACCCGCATATAGGTCCAAGTTTGACCTATGTGGGGATTATTTGTGATGATCATCTTTGTACTTAATTATCAAATCTTCAGGCACCTTAATTATCTTATTGTGTTATTTTTCAGGGAAAATTTATTTTTAAAAATTAGAAGATGAAAATTACAGGTACACCTACCATCCGACTCACGACCTCCTCGACATATGACCACTCGACTTACAACCATGTTTTGTATGCAAATATTCTGGGAAATAAACAATTGTTTGTGTTGTATACAGTGTTTCTCATAAACTTTACAGTACAAAATACAGTGCTAACAGCATAAAAAGTAAATTAAAAAATGAACTAAAAAAAAAAATAATATTACGATAATATGATGTTGATATTCAGTAGTAAGTTTCGACTTATGTCCATTTTGACTTACGACCAATTGGTCGGAACCAAGCTCGGTCGTAAGGAGGATGGTACCTGTACTTCTCACTTAACAACCGAGCTCTGTACCTAAAAGTAGGTAAGTAAGTGAATTGGCTGTTAAACGAGGAGCTGTCCCTTACTGATATTTCAAGCATACTGTACTGATAGTGGGTTTGTATCAACCTTTGCATCATTTATAACATTAATAGCATTAAAAAAAAATAAAAAAAGTAAAATGCGCATACAGTACACTGGTCGGAGAGCTGGTCATAAGTCTGAGCGGACGTTAAACAGGTAGGTTGTTAAGTGAGGAGTACCTGTACTGTGAATATTTGCTGCTTTGAGAATTTGAGATCTTGAATGGAATGACATGTAATGTAAAAAAAACTACCCATAAACTTCCTATAATATAACCAGGGCTGTGGAGTTGGCACATAAAACCTTCAACTCCAACACCTTCATTTATGGCACCTCCCACTCCTTCAATTACATTTTACCAACTCTTGACTAGAGTAACCCAAGAATTGCTTCCGACTCAGACTCCACAGCCGTGACTGTAATCCAAATAATTTTTCTTATAATTATGTACAGTGATATATTTAACCTACTTACATATACATTCGTTATAATCTCATTGATACAATCTTTTTTGTATACGTACATTTAATGTTCTTAAATATATATATGTAATGTTTATTGCCCTTGTAGTCTTAAGTTAGGCTTAAGTTTGCCCAAGATACTCTGCATAACCATGGGCTGTCTATATGCATTCAAGTGTCACCCATTTCTGTATAAACAGTTTATATGTGGAAATAAACTTTAAATTTGAATATACTGTGCAGTTACATACACAACTGCAACTCATCTATGGATTAATCTTTTAAGGTTTGTTTAATCGTAAGTCTGAAATGCTTTACTTGACTATGGGCTATAACAAGTATGTATACAGTTTCTTAACTAGTGCATATGTATTATCTTGGTAAGTAAATATGTATTGTTTATTTACACAGGTCAATCTTAGAGAAAAGTTTGGATTGATTTTTGTCTGCATTGGTCCCAGTTTGCCTTTTTTTTTTATGGAAGAAACCAGGAAAATTAGAAGACTGATTTTGTGCAATAATTTCCAAGTGCCTCATCCGATTAACTTCAACCCTTCAGTTTTGATAACACAATAATTCAACTTATAAGCTGCTTCAAACTTTTGTGCCGATGTATTTTACAATATTTTGGGTGTCCCGTAGCTCGGTTGGTAGCACACTCGTCTCACACACTGAGGTCTATTATTCGATTCCCGGCTGTAGGACCTTTGAAGGTTTAGTGCGTATAGGTAGTAGGTTGGTAGACAGCAACCACCCAGGGAAGTACTACCGTCCTGCCAGATGACTGTGAAACAAAAACCTGTAACTGTTTTGCATGATGGTAGGATTGCTGGTTTTCTTTTTCTGTCTCATAAACACGCTAGATAACAGGGATATCTTGCTACTCCTACTTACACTTTGGTCACACTTCACAGACACGCACATGTATATATATATATACATACATCTAGGTTTTTCTCCTTATTCTAAATAGCTCTTGTTCTTTTTTATTTCTTCTATTGTCCATGGGGAAGTGGAAAAGAATCTTTCCTCCGTAAGCCATGCGTGTCGTATGAGGCGACTAAAATGCCGGGAGCAATGGGCTAGTAACCCCTTCTCCTGTATACATTTACTAAAAAAGAGAAGAAGAAAAACTTTATAAAACTGGGTTGTTTAAATGTGCGTGGATTAGTGCGGATGACAAGAAACAGATGATTGCTGATGTTATGAATGAAAAGAAGTTGGATGTCCTGGCTCTAAGCGAAACAAAGCTGAAGGGGGTAGGAGAGTTTCAGTGGGGGGAAATAAATGGGATTAAATCTGGAGTATCTGAGAGAGTTAGAGCAAAGGAAGGGGTAGCAGTAATGTTAAATGATCAGTTATGGAAGGAGAAAAGAGAATATGAATGTGTAAATTCGAGAATTATGTGGATTAAAGTAAAGGTTGGATGCGAGAAGTGGGTCATAATAAGCGTGTATGCACCTGGAGAAGAGAGGAATGCAGAGGAGAGAGAGAGATTTTGGGAGATGTTAAGTGAATGTATAGGAGCCTTTGAACCAAGTGAGAGAGTAATTGTGGTAGGGGACCTGAATGCTAAAGTAGGAGAAACTTTTAGAGAGGGTGTGGTAGGTAAGTTTGGGGTGCCAGGTGTAAATGATAATGGGAGCCCTTTGATTGAACTTTGTATAGAAAGGGGTTTAGTTATAGGTAATACATATTTTAAGAAAAAGAGGATAAATAAGTATACACGATATGATGTAGGGCGAAATGACAGTAGTTTGTTGGATTATGTATTGGTAGATAAAAGACTGTTGAGTAGACTTCAGGATGTACATGTTTATCGAGGGGCCACAGATATATCAGATCACTTTCTAGTTGTAGCTACACTGAGAGTAAAAGGTAGATGGGATACAAGGAGAATAGAAGCATCAGGGAAGAGAGAGGTGAAGGTTTATAAACTAAAAGAGGAGGCAGTTAGGGTAAGATATAAACAGCTATTGGAGGATAGATGGGCTAATGAGAGCATAGGCAATGGGGTCGAAGAGGAATGGGGTAGGTTTAAAAATGTAGTGTTAGAGTGTTCAGCAGAAGTTTGTGGTTACAGGAAAGTGGGTGCAGGAGGGAAGAGGAGCGATTGGTGGAATGATGATGTAAAGAGAGTAGTAAGGGAGAAAAAGTTAGCATATGAGAAGTTTTTACAAAGTAGAAGTGATGCAAGGAGGGAAGAGTATATGGAGAAAAAGAGAGAGGTTAAGAGAGTGGTGAAGCAATGTAAAAAGAGAGCAAATGAGAGAGTGGGTGAGCTGTTATCAACAAATTTTGTTGAAAATAAGAAAAAGTTTTGGAGTGAGATTAACAAGTTAAGGAAGCCTAGAGAACAAATGGATTTGTCAGTTAAAAATAGGAGAGGAGAGTTATTAAATGGAGAGTTAGAGGTATTGGGAAGATGGAGGGAATATTTTGAGGAATTGTTAAATGTTGATGAAGATAGGGAAGCTGTGATTTCGTGTATAGGGCAAGGAGGAATAACATCTTGTAGGAGTGAGGAAGAGCCAGTTGTGAGTGTGGGGGAAGTTCGTGAGGCAGTAGGTAAAATGAAAGGGGGTAAGGCAGCCGGGATTGATGGGATAAAGATAGAAATGTTAAAAGCAGGTGGGGATATAGTTTTGGAGTGGTTGGTGCAATTATTTAATAAATGTATGGAAGAGGGTAAGGTACCTAGGGATTGGCAGAGAGCATGCATAGTTCCTTTGTATAAAGGCAAAGGGGATAAAAGAGAGTGCAAAAATTATAGGGGGATAAGTCTGTTGAGTGTACCTGGTAAAGTGTATGGTAGAGTTATAATTGAAAGAATTAAGAGTAAGACGGAGAATAGGATAGCAGATGAACAAGGAGGCTTTAGGAAAGGTAGGGGGTGTGTGGACCAGGTGTTTACAGTGAAACATATAAGTGAACAGTATTTAGATAAGGCTAAAGAGGTCTTTGTGGCATTTATGGATTTGGAAAAGGCGTATGACAGGGTGGATAGGGGGGCAATGTGGCAGATGTTGCAAGTGTATGGTGTAGGAGGTAGGTTACTGAAAGCAGTGAAGAGTTTTTACGAGGATAGTGAGGCTCAAGTTAGAGTATGTAGAAAAGAGGAAAATTTTTTCCCAGTAAAAGTAGGCCTTAGACAAGGATGTGTGATGTCACCGTGGTTGTTTAATATATTTATAGATGGGGTTGTAAGAGAAGTAAATGCGAGGGTCTTGGCAAGAGGCGTGGAGTTAAAAGATAAAGAATCACACACAGGGTGGGAGTTGTCACAGCTGCTCTTTGCTGATGACACTGTGCTCTTGGGAGATTCTGAAGAGAAGCTGCAGAGATTGGTGGATGAATTTGGTAGGGTGTGCAAAAGAAGAAAATTAAAGGTGAATACAGGAAAGAGTAAGGTTATGAGGATAACAAAAAGATTAGGTGATGAAAGATTGAATATCAGATTGGAGGGAGAGAGTATGGAGGAGGTGAACGTATTCAGATATTTGGGAGTGGACGTGTCAGCGGATGGGTCTATGAAAGATGAGGTGAATCATAGAATTGATGAGGGAAAAAGAGTGAGTGGTGCACTTAGGAGTCTGTGGAGACAGAGAACTTTGTCCTTGGAGGCAAAGAGGGGAATGTATGAGAGTATAGTTTTACCAACGCTCTTATATGGGTGTGAAGCATGGGTGATGAATGTTGCAGCGAGGAGAAGGCTGGAGGCAGTGGAGATGTCATGTCTGAGGGCAATGTGTGGTGTGAATATAATGCAGAGAATTCGTAGTTTGGAAGTTAGGAGGAGGTGCGGGATTACCAAAACTGTTGTCCAGAGGGCTGAGGAAGGGTTGTTGAGGTGGTTCGGACATGTAGAGAGAATGGAGCGAAACAGAATAACTTCAAGAGTGTATCAGTCTGTAGTGGAAGGAAGGCGGGGTAGGGGTCGGCCTAGGAAGGGTTGGAGGGAGGGGGTAAAGGAGGTTTTGTGTGCGAGGGGCTTGGACTTCCAGCAGGCATGCGTGAGCGTGTTTGATAGGAGTGAATGGAGACAAATGGTTTTTAATACTTGACGTGCTGTTGGAGTGTGAGCAAAGTAACATTTATGAAGGGATTCAGGGAAACCGGCAGGCCGGACTTGAGTCCTGGAGATGGGAAGTACAGTGCCTGCACTCTGAAGGAGGGGTGTTAATGTTGCAGTTTAAAAACTGTAGTGTAAAGCACCCTTCTGGCAAGACAGTGATGGAGTGAATGATGGTGAAAGTTTTTCTTTTTCGGGCCACCCTGCCTTGGTGGGAATCGGCCAGTGTGATAAAAAAAAAAAAAAAAAAAAAAAAAAAAAAAAAAAAAAAAAAAAAATGTTCGAGTCCCAGTACAGTTGGAAACATTAGGATGTGTTTCCTTAAGGCACCTGCTGTCCATGTTCACCTATCAGTATAATAGGTACGTACCTAGGTGTTAGTCAACTGGTGTGGGTCGCATCCTGGGACAAAATTGGCCTAATTTGCCTGAAATGCTCTTCATAACAAGGGACTTTCTGTATAGTACTATGTCATTGATGTTAGCTAGGCCTATACAGCTTGTACATGTACTTGTAGAAATAAAGATGATTATTATTATTATTAGTCTCTGAGATAACAAGAGAATGCTTCGTCACTTTAACTTTGAAGTTGGTGTTTCTTAGCGGATGATTTGAATTAGATTTTGGTTTTGTATGTTCTAATTTGCCATTTTTTATTAATTTCCTTCAAATCTTCATTACTAATATATAATTACAGTACAAATGTATGCTGCACTCTACTATTCCTTTTGCATGCATTGAGGTACAGGGACTGGGATTATACATTACAGAATACCTTTCTCAGATCATGCAGTGACAGCAATACAGCTAGTTTGTTTGCCTTTTACCATTACGTGGCTGTTTTTTCTCCATTGCAGATTGTACTGACATCCTAGGTAGGACATGGCATCAGAACTGACAGGGTACAGTCCCCCACACCAGAAGAATGTGGTAGAGACTTGCTGCAAGCGGAGACTGGGCTCTGAGGAGGACTCTAGTGCAGAACCTGATGTAAAGAAGGTTATCCTGGAGTCTGGTGTGTCCTTTAAAACCTCCCTGGGTGATGGTGTTCCAGGTCCTACAAGTGAGACTGGTGTGTCTTCTAGAACACCCCTGTCTAATGGTACTGCAGATCCTGCAAGCAAGTCTGGTGTATCCTCTAGAGCATCCATGAGTGATGGTGTTCCAGGTCCTGCAGGTGAGTCTGCTGCACCTCAGGGTGACTTTCACACCCCCTCCTCCCCACAGGAAATTTAGGACAACTGATATGCCTTGCTCTCTGGGGAGTTCCCAGTTAGTGCCCTTACCAAGGGGCTTGCAAGGCAGTTGCCAAACTAGCACTGGTGGAGATGCAGTTGTCGAGAGGAATTTTATCAGAATGTTTTCCCCGTGAACAAGCTTCTTCAGTCTTCTTCATTGACTGAAGAAACTTGCCCACAGGCAGAAATGTCTCAGTAAAGTTCCTCTTTGCAAATGTGTTCTTTTTTTTTTTATCATCAGCTTTGTGCCATTTGTCTTCACAGGTCTGGTCATGGATTGGGCTGCAGGGCCACTGACCCCTGGAACACTCTCCAGGTATTCCCTCCAAGTATAGTAATGCCTAGGTGGTAGGTGTTATTTTGCTAGCCCTTAGGCCATGTCACAGCCACTTATTGGATTACAATTGCACAAGCTCTGTGAGGATAGTCATACTAAGGTACCAGTGGTGGATGTGCCATGGTCTGCCAGAAAGGTTTAGGAGTGGAAAGGAAGGGAAAGGGGTGCATTTCTTGGAAGCAGAGGTATAGCCAGGTTCTAACATCAGTGGTGTGAATGAAGGGCCTCATTCGCATACAGGATATCTACCAATTGCACTGGAATTCAGCCAGTGAGAGTGAGGAGGTGGGCTCCAGGAAAGGCTACTTTATAACTAGGGTCCACCCTGGAGATTCAGTTCAGATGGTTAACGTCAGTTCAGCTGGTTAGTATCAGTTCAGCTGTTTAACATATATGAAAGCTATGTCCTCTGTATGGGTGTTTAAATTGTAACTTGAGGGTACCAATTCTTATGTTCTCTCTAGTTAAAATATTCATATTACAGTAAACTTTCTTTCTTTCAACACACTGGCCGTATCCCACCGAGGTGGGGTGGCCCAAAAGGAAAAACGAAAGTTTCTCCTTTCAAATTTAGTAATATATACAGGAGAAGGGGTACCAGCCCCTTGCTCCCGGCATTTCAGTCGCCTCTTACGACACGCATGGCTTACAGAGGAAGAATTCTGTTCCACTTCCCCATGGAGATAAGAGGAAATAAACAAGAACAAGAACTAGAAAGAAAATAGCAGAAAACCCAGAGGGGTGTGTATATATATGCTTGTACATGTACGTGTAGTGTGACCTAGGTGTAAGTAGAAGTAGCAAAACGTACCTGTAATCTTGCATGTTTATGAGACAGACAAAAGACACCAGCAATCCTACCATCACGTAAAACAATTACAGGCTTTCGTTTCACACTCACTTGGCAGAACGGTAGTACCTCCCTGGGCGGTTGCTGTCTACCAACCTACTACCACAGAACGGTAGTACCTCCCTGGGTGGTTGCTATCTACCAACCTACTACCTAGTATTACAGTAAACCTCTTGATATAATGGACTAATAAGAGAAGTCCATTATATTAGAATAATGTTAAAAAAATAGCAATAAAATATACTGTATGCCTAATATAGTACTAACAAGCAATTTACAGATATAAGTTTAAAGAACAATTTACCCTGTGGATTTTTTTCCATAATTTTAAAAGTCTATTATATTGAGGGTTTAATATATGGTACCATTTAAGCTTGTTGTAATTATTGTACACCATATACTATTTGTAAATAATATTGATGGTGAAAATATGTGGCTGTTCAAAAGTAGTTATCTGGTTAGACTTTATTCCACTGACTGATGACTGTTAGTGTTTTTTTCTTTATGGCCAGCTTCAACAGGTCTTTTAAAAGTACCTGTGATTGAAATACCTACCCTTTGCCTTTGCCTTTGTTGACTTTTGAGAGTCTTTCTATTCTCGGAGCCCAGCTGTGGGCCAGGCTCCCTCCCTGCCCTTCCTTTATCTCCCTATCCTTCCTTTACTCCTTATCCATCCTTCATTCCTTCTTTACCCTTTCTTCATCACTCTCTACCTCTCCTTCACCCCTTACCCCTCTTTCATTCCATCCCTACCCTTCTTTCACTCCCCCTCTACCCTTCTTTCACTCCCTCTACCCTTCCTTCACTACCCTTCCTTCACTGCCCTTCCTTCACTACCCTTCCTTCACTGCCCTTCCTTCACTACCCTTCCTTCACTACCCTTCCTTCACTACCCTTCCTTCACTACCCTTCCTTCACTACCCTTCCTTCACTACCCTTCCTTCACTACCCTTCCTTCACTACCCTTCCTTCACTACCTCCCCTCCCTACCCTTGCTTCACTCCCTCCCCTCCCTATCCTTCCTTCCTTCACTTCCCTCCCTACTCTTCCTTCACTCAGTCCCTACCCTTCACCCCTACCCGTTTTTCATTCCATTGTTACCCTCCTTCATTTCTCAGCTACCGTTCCTTTAATTCCTCTCTATTCTTCCTTCACTTCTATTTTGCTTTACACACGGTAAAATGTACCATAAAAAGCTTTGTTGGCAATGTGTAGCTTTGCATTACAGCTTTTTACATGTTGTTTTTGTTTTCTTCTGTAGGAAGTTGCACAAAAACAATGGCTGCCACACACGCCGGTGTCTCTCAGATACCTGATACGGCTGGTGAAGCAGAAGCACCCGTAAGTTATTACTCACTTTTTTTATTAACACGTTGCCCGTTTCTCACCGAGGCAGTGTGACTTAATGAAGAAACATTCATCATCGTTCACTCCATCACTGACTTGCCAGTAGCGTGCCTACATTACAGTTAAAAAACTGCTTTTAAAAAGCTGCTTTTAAATTCCTTACCATTGATGAGTTTTGAGAGTTTTTCTACTGCAGTTCAGCCTTGGGCTAGGTTTGTTTGGTGTTTCTCTGACCAACCAGGCAGTTGCTACTGGTGGCCCACTGTCCTACATGTGCATCACAGCCTACTTGATCCAGCACTTGTAATAATTTTTTTAGAGTTGAATTTACAGGCAGAGATCTGTTATCCTACCTCAGTTCACTCCAGAGCACATTCCTATCCAAGCTGTACTACCACTTCTCCGAGGATGTGATCTGTAATACCCAGTAGATATTTACTGCAAAGTGAACTAGGGCAGGTGTTAGTAAAATACCTATCTCCACCCACCCCAGGATTGAAGTTGAACCCTTTGAATGTGACTCATCCATTTATGATCCAAATTTCTGCTAATTCACAGAATAAATTGGATTGATTTTACTTATCACTGAGATTAAATTTTCCTGTAAATATTGATGTAGGTACTGTCCAGTGATTTTTTGATTATCAGAATACAAGCAGTGTGCTTCCCACCTCCAAAATATATACTCACATGCTGGGAGCAATGGGCTAGTAACCCCTTCTCCTGTAGACATTTACTAAAAAAGAGAAGAAGAAAAACTTTATAAAACTGGGATGCTTGAATGTGCGTGGATGTAGTGCGGATGACAAGAAGCAGATGATTGCTGATGTTATGAATGAAAAGAAGTTGGATGTCCTGGCCCTAAGCGAAACAAAGCTGAAGGGGGTAGGGGAGTTTCGGTGGGGGGAAATAAATGGGATTAAATCTGGAGTATCTGAGAAAGTTAGAGCAAAGGAAGGGGTAGCAGTAATGTTGAAGGATCAGTTATGGAAGGAGAAAATAGAATATGAATGTGTAAATTCAAGAATTATGTGGATTAAAGTAAAGGTTGGATGCGAAAAGTGGGTCATAATAAGTGTGTATGCACCTAGAGAAGAGAGGAATGTAGAGGAGAGAGAGATTTTGGGAGATATTAAGTGAATGTATAGGAGCCTTTGAACCAAGTGAGAGAGTAATTGTGGTAGGGGATCTGAATGCTAAAGTAGGAGAAACTTTTAGAGAGGGTGTGGTAGGTAAGTTTGGGGTGCCAGGTGTAAATGATAATGGGAGCCCTTTGATTGAACTTTGTATAGAAAGGGGTTTAGTTATAGGTAATACATATTTTAAGAAAAAGAGGATAAATAAGTATACAAGATATGATGTAGGGTGAAATGACAGTAGTTTGTTGGATTATGTATTGGTAGATAAAAGACTGTTGAGTAGACTTCAGGATGTACATGTTTATAGAGGGGCCACAGATATATCAGATCACTTTCTAGTTGTAGCTACACTGAGAGTAAAAGGTAGATGGGATACAAGGAGAATAGAAGCATCAGGGAAGAGAGAGGTGAAGGTTTATAAACTAAAAGAGGAGGCAGTTAAGGTAAGATATAAACAGCTATTGGAGGATAGATGGGCTAATGAGAGCATAGGCAATGGGGTTGAAGAGGTATGGGGTAGGTTTAAAAATGTAGTGTTAGAGTGTTCAGCAGAAGTTTGTGGTTACAGGAAAGTGGATGTGGGAGGGAAGAGGAGCAATTGGTGGAATGATGATGTAAAGAGAGTAGTAAGGGAGAAAAAGTTAGCATATGAGAAGTTTTTACAAAGTAGAAGTGATGCAAGGAGGGAAGAGTATATGGAGAGAAAGAGAGAGGTCAAGAGAGTGGTGAAGCAATGTAAAAAGAGAGCAAATGAGAGAGTGGGTGAGATGTTATCAACAAATTTTGTTGAAAATAAGAAAAAGTTTTGGAGTGAGATTAACAAGTTGAGAAAGCCTAAAGAACAAATGGATTTGTCAGTTAAAAATAGGAGAGGAGAGTTATTAAATGGAGAGTTAGAGGTATTGGGAAGATGGAGGGAATATTTTGAGGAATTGTTAAATGTTGATGAAGTTAGGGAAGCTGTGATTTCGTGTATAGGGCAAGGAGGAATAACATCTTGTAGGAGTGAGGAAGAGCCAGTTGTGAGTGTGGGGGAAGTTCGTGAGGCAGTAGGTAAAATGAAAGGGGGTAAGGCAGCCGGGATTGATGGGATAAAGATAGAAATGTTAAAAGCAGGTGGGGATACAGTTTTGGAGTGGTTGGTGCAATTATTTAATAAATGTATGGAAGAGGGTAAGGTACCTAGAGATTGGCAGAGAGCATGCATAGTTCCTTTGTATAAAGGCAAAGGGGACAAAAGAGAGTGCAAAAATTATAGGGGGATAAGTCTGTTGAGTATACCTGGTAAAGTGTATGGTAGAGTTATTATTGAAAGAATTAAGAGTAAGACAGAAAATAGGATAGCAGATGAACAAGGAGGCTTTAGGAAAGGTAGGGGGAGTGTGGACCAGGTGTTTACAGTGAAACATATAAGTGAACAGTATTTAGATAAGGCTAAAGAGGTCTTTGTGGCATTTATGGATTTGGAAAAGGCATATGACAGGGTGGATAGGGGGGCAATGTGGCAGATGTTGCAGGTGTATGGTGTAGGAGGTAGGTTACTGAAAGCAGTAAAGAGTTTTTACGAGGATAGTGAGGCTCAAGTTAGAGTATGTAGGAAAGAGGGAAGTTATTTCCCAGTAAAAGTAGGCCTTAGACAAGGATGTGTGATGTCACCGTGGTTGTTTAATATATTTATAGATGGGGTTGTAAGAGAAGTAAATGCGAGGGTCTTGGCAAGAGGCGTGGAGTTAAAAGATTAAGAATCACACATAAAGTGGGAGTTGTCACAGTTGCTCTTTGCTGATGACACTGTGCTCTTGGGAGATTCTGAAGAGAAGTTGCAGAGATTGGTGGATGAATTTGGTAGGGTGTGCAAAAGAAGAAAATTAAAAGTGAATACAGGAAAGAGTAAGGCTATGAGGATAACAAAAAGATTAGGTGATGAAAGATTGGATATCAGATTGGAGGGAGAGAGTATGGAGGAGGTGAATGTATTCAGATATTTGGGAGTGGACGTGTCAGCTGATGGGTCTATGAAAGATGAGGTGAATCATAGAATTGATGAGGGGAAAAGGGTGAGTGGTGCACTTAGGAGTCTGTGGAGACAAAGAACTTTGTCCTTGGAGGCAAAGAGGGGATTGTATGAGAGTATAGTTTTACCAACGCTCTTATATGGGTGTGAAGCATGGGTGATGAATGTTGCAGCGAGGAGAAGGCTGGAGGCAGTGGAGATGTCATGTCTGAGGGCAATGTGTGGTGTGAATATAATGCAGAGAATTTGTAGTTTGGAAGTTAGGAGGAGGTGCGGGATTAACAAAACTGTTGTCCAGAGGGCTGAGGAAGGGTTGTTGAGGTGGTTCGGACATGTAGAGAGAATGGAGCAAAACAGAATGACTTCAAGAGTGTATCAGTCTGTAGTGGAAGGAAGGCGGGGTAGGGGTCGGCCTAGGAAAGGTTGGAGGGAGGGGGTAAAGGAGGTTTTGTGTGCAAGGGGCTTGGACTTCCAGCAGGCATGCGTGAGCATGTTTGATAGGAGTGAATGGAGACAAATGGTTTTTAATACTTGACGTGCTGTTGGAGTGTGAGCAAAGTAACATTTATGAAGGGATTCAGGGAAACCGGCAGGCCGGACTTGAGTCCTGGAGATGGGAAGTACAGTGCCTGCACTCTGAAGGAGGGGTGTTAATGTTGCAGTTTAAAAACTGTAGTGTAAAGCACCCTTCTGGCAAGACAGTGATGGAGTGAATGATGGTGAAAGTTTTTCTTTTTCGGGCCACCCTGCCTTGGTGGGAATCGGCCGGTGTGATAATAATATAATAATGACTTGATAAATCTCTAATAGAGCAAATATTTTTCCCAGTAAAGCTGGTTTGGAATTTGTCTTTCCTTTGATATAAAATACATTGCTGGAGATTAAAAGTTACTTCAGTAGGAATTGTATAAAGCACTAAGATTAGTTTGCCCAAAATGCATTTAATGCTAGTCTGCCTGGAGGGTGTCCTTGACCAGGCCTTTAAAATTAGGAGTTAAACATTCCATGAATAAAAAGACAAGATTTTAGTCAGATGTGGTTTTCTTTTGAGCCTAATAATATTACATGTAAATGACATTATCTATATACTAAATAAAAGGAATAAAGCATTTGAATTTAGGTAAGACAATGATATGTGGGATTCCTGCTAGTTTTCTCTTATTTAGCAGTGCTGTAATGGCTGTTACGCCACCCAGAGGAAGGTTGACAATATGGTTGCAGAAGAAAACTGATCATTGACTGTTGATATTGTAGTAGCATGTGCTGGTTGATTGTTGATTCAGTAATAGCATGTGATAGTGTACCTCACTCGACTTTTTTGGTTCACTCTTGGTTCCTCTATGACCTTCCTTGATGATCCCAGTGTTATTGTTGTGGCTGTTATTCCTTCTGGTTTGCTCTTAGTCCTCTGTGACTTCCCCCTGATGACCCTAGTGTGTCTGTTGTGATGGTTGTCAACTTGGCAGACCTCTGGCTTCCATGATTGATATAGCACTATCTCTGATCTCTGTTGAAGGAGGGTATCAAGTCTGTCCTGCTCCTGTGTATAGTTCTGCCATTTGGCAAGGATCTTGCTAACCTCCTGCCTGGAAGTGTGTCATATAACCTTGGTAAATGATATTGGTAAATGGGTTTAGAAAGACACTTGTGCCGACACTAAGACTGAAAATTTTCTAATAAATGTGTTCTAGTGTTTTGCTCACTAGTCTTTGCAAAAGGTTTTGTTAAAACCATCCTGATGCTGAACTTGGTATGGTTCTGACACTAGCAAGGGTCTCTGTGACTGCCTGTCTTCCATAGTGTTGTTAAGACCATCGTGATTCTGGACTTGATATGGTTCTGACACTGGTAAGGATCTTTCTGACCTCCTGTCTTGCATAATGTTATTAAGACCATCCTGGTGCTGAACTTGGTATGTTTCTGATGCACCAGCAAGGATGTAATACGAGATTAGTTTTCAGTTTTAATTGCCCATTCTTTTATTGTAGCACAATGGCCTGCGAGTTTCAGGACTCACTTGCTGTGGGTTCAGCCCCCCACCCCTTCCCTGATTTGTCTGCAATTTTGTTCTTACGATTTTGTGAGTCGAGTCTTACTTTTTTTTGTATTTTGTTCATCTAAAATTTTTATTTCTTCATAATCAAACAGTTGATATCTAGGAACCCCCAATGGTAATAATGAAACTAAATCGTATTGTTTAACTTTTTTGGGTTATTATGTAAAATCAGCACAATTAATACATATGTATACTCATACCATTTACATGCCCTCAGAAACATTTTACTAAGTATATTTATGCTACTGTAAATGTGAGAAAAAGTTCTGTCTCATAAATAGCAATTAAGCATCCACAAAGTGCATTAGCAACTTGAATTTTCATTTTTTAACTCCTTCACTATTAGTAGCCCTGAAGTTAAAAGTCCTAACAGTGTCAGGAATTTTAGGAAAAGAGTAATTATTTTTTCTTCTGAAATGGTAGAGAATCTTTTTCTGAAGGTCATGATACCAAAAATAAGAAATCTGATAGAAAACTTGAAGAATCATGCAGGCACAGAGTTAGTTGTTGGTACAGTTTATGCATTCTCACTTTGAGTCATATTTTAAGCCAATTCCATTGCTCAATTTGACAAAATTCGTAGCTGTTTCATTGTGTGCATTTGATTCTATCAAGTGAGTACAAGAAACCACCCATTTAACTATCATAACTACCCTATAAAGTGCAGAGAAGTTAGTAATTTGGCCAATTATATACAAATTTCAATAAATTCCAGTTTAAAAACAGAGACCAAAATAAACACTAGGCATGCCAAGCACTAAATCAGCATTTCCTCTATTTATTAATCATGTCCCAAGGCCTCTTCTACGATGCACTTCTCTTGCAGCAGAGGCACTCCCACATGAAAGAGGTTAAGATGGCACATGATTTTGCAGGAAGGTGGATTTGACTTTGCAGCACGAGCCTACCAGCTGGAGCTGTTTGAGGAAGCCAGGAAGCGAAACTCCATCCTGGTTCTGGGTACAGGATCTGGCAAGACCTTCATATCTATCCTTCTCATCAAGGAGCTGGCTGAACAGGTAATGTTGACATGTTGCAAAACTAATGTATTTTCCTGAAGGTGCTGACTGAGTGGCTAATGACACATGTTGCCAGAGGGGTGTAAAGCACTTCTCTGGCAAGACAGTGATGGAGTGAATGATGATGAAAGTTTTTCTTTTTCAGGTCACCCTGCCTTAGTGGGAATCGGCCAATGTGTTAATAATAATAATATTTTTTATTATTTATTATCACACTGGCCGATTCCCACCAAGGCAGGGTGGCCTGAAAAAGAAAAACTTTCACCATCATTCACTCCATCACTGTCTTGCCAGAAGGGTGCTTTACACTACAGTTTTTAAACTGCAACATTAACACCCCTCCTTCAGAGTGCAGGCACTGTACTTCCCATCTCCAGGACTCAAGTCCGGCCTGCCGGTTTCCCTGAATCCCTTCATAAATGTTACTTTGCTCACACTCCAACAGCACGTCAAGTATTAAAAACCATTTGTCTCCATTCACTCCTATCAAACACGCTCACGCATGCCTGCTGGAAGTCCAAGCCCCTCGCACACAAAACCTCCTTTACCCCCTCCCTCCAACCTTTCCTAGGCCGACCCCTACCCCGCCTTCCTTCCACTACAGACTGATACACTCTTGAAGTCATTCTGTTTCGCTCCATTCTCTCTACATGTCCGAACCACCTCAACAACCCTTCCTCAGCCCTCTGGACAACAGTTTTGGTAATCCCGCACCTCCTCCTAACTTCCAAACTACGAATTCTCTGCATTATATTCACACCACACATTGCCCTCAGACATGACATCTCCACTGCCTCCAGCCTTCTCCTCGCTGCAACATTCATCGCCCACGCTTCACACCCATATAAGAGCGTTGGTAAAACTATACTCTCATACATTCCCCTCTTAATAATAATAATATTAGGATGAATTGCTGCTTATCCCTGTAGCATTCTATGATAGTAATAGTTGAGAGGACTTTTTGTAGGGGTTTGAACTATGTACTGTAATTCTTAACCAAACAGAAACTTGCCCAAGATTTAAACCATTGATTGTGAGACTGAATTTATTCATTTTCTTGATCTTAAACCCTAGAAGAAGCTGCCTAAGCTTCAAACCATTGTATTGTGAAGCTCTGAATGAATGCATCTTTTTTGAGTGGAAAGTGATAGATGTTGTTGGATATACAAACTTTTATTATGAATAGAAGAGCTCTCCGTCTTAAAGATGAGTTCCTGGTTTTTCAATTTACAAACAAGTTGTTTGTATAGGAAACAGTAATATGAAGGAAGAATAGTAATGTTTGATGTGTGTTTGCACTGCATCACTGTGGCTGCAAAACTGATTGATTGCTAAGTGTTGTCTGTAGCCACTGTGTTTGTAGGTGTTGTGTTTGTGTTTGTAGGTGCTGTGTCTGTGATAGAAGGGGCTGTGTCTGTGATGGAAGGGGCTGTGTCTGTGATGGAAGGGGCTATGTCTGTGATGGAAGGGGCTGTGTCTGTGATGGAAGGGGCTGTGTCTGTGATGGAAGGGGCTGTGTCTGTGATGGAAGGGGCTGTGTCTGTGATGGAAGGGGCTGTGTCTGTGATGGAAGGGGCTGTGTCTGTGATGGAAGGGGCTGTGTCTGTGATGGAAGGGGCTGTGTCTGTGATGGAAGGGGCTGTGTCTGTGATGGAAGGGGCTGTGTCTGTGATGGAAGGGGCTGTGTCTGTGATGGAAGGGGCTGTGTCTGTGATGGAAGGGGCTGTGTCTGTGATGGAAGGGGGCTGTGATTGTGTTTGTAGGTTCTGTGTTTGTGTTTGTAGGTGCTATTTTTGCATTTGTTAGTTCTAAGTTTGTAAGTGCTATATTTGTAAGTGTTGTGTTTGTAAGTATAGATGTATGTAATTTGCAGTGTTTGAAAAAAATGTGTGGATTGTATTGACTTTTGGTTGTCATTTACATAGTTACCTTTATATTCAAGGATTCCTTGAGACTGGGGGAAGACTCTCGACAAAAAGAAATAGAAGAGCCCACCTCTTCCTTGGATCAAACCTGATTTCCTAGCATTTGATGCACATGAGTTTCATGCTTGCTTTGAATTTAATAATTATTATTATGATAATTATAATAATTATGTAAGACACATATGCAACAGTTAGACAACTTTATTCCGAAACGTTTCGCCTACACAGTAGGCTTCTTCAGTCGAATACAGAAAATAGGCAGGAACAGTAGAGATGTGAAGACGATGTAATCAGTCCATCACCCTTGTAGTCGTAGAATTTGAGGTTGTCAGTCCCTCGGCCTGGAGAAGTTCAGTTCCATAGTCAGGAACTATGGACTGATTACATCGTCTTCACATCTCTACTGTTCCTGCCTATTTTCTGTATTCGACTGAAGAAGCCTACTGTGTAGGCGAAACGTTTCGGAATAAAGTTGTCTAACTGTTGCATATGTGTCTTACCTAACAACCTGTCGGTATTGTATACCATTTTTGATGTTCATAATAATTATAATTATAGTGATTGAATGAGCAACAGTGAGTGTTTTTTCTTTGTCTTGTTACCCTATCTCAATGAGAGATGACTGGAGCATTAAATAATAATGAAGAACAAAAAAGGCACAATACCGTGACTGGAACAATGCATAAATAACCCACATAAGAGAAAGAAGCTTACGAGTTTTGGTCCGACTTGGAACATTTACAGAGTCCAAGTTGGACTGAAGTATCGTCATAAGCTTCTTTCTCTTATGTGAGGGTTATTTGTGTAATAATTTTTTTTTTAATGAACCGGCTGTATTCCACCTAGGCAGGGTGATGTAAAATGAAAAACAAAAATTTTTCTCTTTAAATTTAGTACTACACAATTTATATAAGAGAATGGGTTACTAGTGCCTCGCTCCTGACATTTTAGTCACCTCATACAACACGCATGGCTTACGGGGGAAGAATTCTTTTTCACTTCCCCACAGAGACAAGAGGAAACGAAAAAGCACAAAACTACAGTGGCCCCTTGGTTTTCGTGATTAATCTGCTCCAGAGAGTTTGCCGAAAACCAAAATTCAAGAAAACCAAAACCATTTTCCCCATAAAGAATAATGTAAATCCAATTAATCTGTTCCAGACACCCAAAAATATCAACAAAAAAATTATTTTTTAGAGATTAAATATAGATTTACATACAGAAAAGAATGACAAATCAATATAAAGAATTAATAAAATGTATAAATGAACATTTAACATCACACTGACCTGTATTGAAGACTCTTGTTGGTGTAAGGAAGACAGGGAGGAGGGGGGAGGGAGGAGAGTTTATTGTTTGGAGACGTGATAGAATGCTTGAATATGATGCTAATATCAACTCTACGGCTTATTTATCTATCACAGTTCATCTAATATGACATAATAAACAATATTAATAACGTAGAAGCATGATATACACTCTAGAATGAATAAAATATGTTATTATGTATGTGACAAGTGGTGGTGGTGGTCTTATTGTTTGGTTATCAGGGCCACTGGCAGCATAAGCCATATAGTGGTGGTGGCGTCGGCGGTGTTGTCAGTGACCCTATATACCTCCAATAACATTGGAGGAGTTACGTTTTGTGTCATTCTTTTTCTATTGCTTAACTGCTTAACTTACTTGCTACACTGTTAATGCTGCACTTTTTCGCTGGCTGGCGCTATACCCTTTATCGACTCCTGCTGCTTTAGTATCATACATATTGTAGAATCAAAGAAGAAGGCGCATTCTCCCCTCTCTCTTCCTCCTCTACTTTGATACTTTGCTGCGATTTCTTTCTTGAATTCTGTTGTGTTTCTCACCTTCTTTACCAAAGGGCTGACACTAGGAACTTTCTTTGGGCCCATGATGGCTTATTTAGCAGGTGGAAGCACAAAAAACAATGGATTATTACAAAATGTTTCTTATGAACGTGGGATGTGGGGGGTGATGCTCACTCGCCGAGAAACAATGCCAGAATGACTCTGAATTCATCTGTGGGAGGCTTTGTGTGTGCGGGGCCACTGGGACATGTTCCGTACAACTGCTGAAATCCAAGGGAAATCACAAAAACCAAGGCTATATTTTGATGAAAAAAGTTGCTGATAACCAAAATTCACGAAAACTGACTCACAAAAACCAAGGGTCCACTGTATTAAGAAAATAGAAGACAACCCAAGTGGGTGTATGTGTGTATATATATATATATATATATATATATATATATATATATATATATATATATATATATATATATATATATATATATATATATATATATATATATGCAATAAGATCACAGTAAACAGGTGATTTCAGAATATGCAAAACAACCACTGTGAAAGAATAGAGAAATTCCAAGCACTTTCGTGACTACTCACATTATTAAGGAACAATGAAAATAAAGCATCAAAGGAAGGTATATAAAGGGGTAGCCCACACCTCACTATCAGATCCCACAACAAAGAAACACCTGATGCGCGACTCATAAGACAGGGAACACTGCAGCAGGCCCGCCGGTCCAACTAGACAGGTCCTTCACACAACCCACCAACAAACTATTCTACCCAAGAAATAAGAATTTTAAAAATTATTATTTGTCCAATGTATTATTAAATTCTTCCCAAATTCTATTAATTATAAATGGATCTAATTTATATAAACCAAAGGAAATATTCATATTATTGTCAAAACTGTTTTTTATGAAACAAGATTCAATTATATTCCTGTCGACCATGGACTTGCTTGATACTACTTTCTCAACTTTTTGAAAATCAATTAGATGGTTAAAATCTCTTAGATGAATAAATAGAGCATTGGAATCTTGTCCAGTTCTATGCTATATTTATGTTGTTTTAATCTTAGTTCAAGATTTTTACCAGTTTGACCGTAATAAACTTTATCGCAAATTTTACAAGGAATCTTATAGATAAACACATCCATCAGCATTTTGGGGGGAATTCTTTATCAAAAGTTTTTTTACTGTATCAAGATTTTTGAATACAACTTTAATATTAAAAGTCTTAAGAAGAGAAGGCATATCAACCAAGTTTTCATGGTAAGGGGGAACCAACATATTTTTAGTTGAATAAGGCTGGTTGTCCCTTTTTGGATTGTAAAAAGTATTTCTAGCAACTTTAAAAGATTTATCAATTACATTTCTTGGGTATTTCAAATCAATACCTATTTCATAAATTTTGGATATTTCCTTATCTATGAACTCTGGACTACAAATTCGTCTAGTTGGGCCGGCGGGCCTGCTGCAGTGTTCCCTTTCTTATGAGTCGTGCGTCAGGTGTTTTTTTGTTGTGGGATCTGATAGTGAGGTGTGGGCTACCCCTTTATATACCTTCCTTTGATGCTTTACTTTCATTGTTCCTTGATAATGTGAGTAGTCACGAAAGCGCTTGGAATTTCTCTATTCTTTTACAGTGGTTGTTTTGCATATATATATATATATATATGCGTGTGCATGTGCGTGCGTGCGTGCGCATGCATGTGTAGTGTGACCAAAGAATAAGTAGAAGTTGCAAGATATACCTGTTGTCCTCTGTGTTTATGAGACGGAAAAAGAGATGCCAGCAATCCTGCCATCATGTAAAATAATTACAGGTTTCCATTTCACACTCACTTGGCAGGATGGTAGTACCTACCTGGGTGGTTGCTGTCTAACAACCTAGTACCACAGGATGGTAGTACCTCGCTGGGTCATTGCTATCTACCAACCTGCTACCACAGGATGGTAGTTTCTCCTTGGTGGTTGCTGTCTACCAACCTCCTACCTAGGAATAATAATAATAATTTACTCCCTAGATTCGTGGACTATTGTCTGAGGGTAACAAGCGTACAGTGTTTGTGGTGAACACGGTGCCCTTGGTACATCAACAAGCACTTGCAATAGAGACACACACTGGACTGCAGGTGGGCAGGTACGAAGGCTCGATGGGCGTGGATTTTTGGACTCCTGAGAAGGTGGGTCATGGCTGCAATATTCCATTTTGGCTTTAGGTGCCTTATAGAATTTTTATGAAATACTTTTGACTTTGGCACTTTGATTTCTTTTTAATATAATTCAGATTACTGTCATGGTTTAGACTTTGTCAGTAATTGAGTCCAATGTAGCAAAAAAGCAATAAAACAAGATGGAATGCCCTACCCACCCTTGAACTTAATTTCTGTAGAATGAGTACAGTATATTATAAAATTATGGTACAGTGGACCCTCGGATAACGGCATTAATCCGTTCCAGAGAGCTTGCCTTTAACAGATTTTGACGTTATAGGAATTAATTTTCCCCATAAGAAATAATGGAAATCCAATTAATCCGTTCCAAACACCCAAAAGTATTAAATTAAACAAAATAATTTTTTTACATGAAACATACATTTCCCTACACAGAAAACAATGAGACATGCAGAATAAGCAATACTGAAATGACACTTACCTTTACTGAGGATTTATTGATGAGTGATGAGATAGGAAGAGGGCAGAGGATGGAGGAGTTTACAGTTGTTTGGATGGGGAATCGCCTTCCATAAAGACTTCGGGTAACAAGTCCTTTTCTTGGGTTACCTCCCTTCTTTGTTTTTTAGTGCCACTAGGACCAGCTTGAGAGTCGCTGAACCCCTGTCGCACCAGAAATCTGTCCAGAGAGCTCTGTTTCTGGTGTCTCTTTAAGATTTCCCTAAAATGGGACACAATAGTGTCATTGTACATGTTGCCAGTACGGCTTGCAACAGCTGTGTCAAGGTAATGTTCATCCATAAATGCTTGCACCTTTGTCCACAGTGTACAAATGTCCTTAATCTTTGACGAGGCAACTTCCTCCATCTCTCTTCCTTCTCCTCCGAAGGAAATTCCTGTGCTGTGGTCTGTTGCTGTTTCTCCTCAAGCTCTTGCAGCTCATCAGTGGTTAGCTCTTCATCTTCGTCCTCCACCAACTCTTCCACATCCTTGCCACTAACCTCCAACCCCATGGACTTCCCCAATGACACAATAGATTCCATAACTGTCATAGGCTCCTCAGGGTTAGCCTCAAACCCTTCAAAATCCCTCTCTTGTGCACTTTCTGGCCACAATTTCCTCCAAGCAGAGTTCAAAGTCCTGGAAGTCACTCCATCCCAAGACCTACCTATAAAGTTTATTCAACTGAGGATACTGAAGTGATCTTTCCAGAACTCTCTTAGGGTCAATTCAATGTCTGAAGCCACTTCAAAGCACTTTTGAAACACTGCTTTGGTGTACAGTTTTTTGAAATTTGAAATGACCTACTGGTCCACAAGCTGGAGGAGAGGAGTGGTGTTAGGGGGCAAAAATTTCACTTTGATGAAAATAAACTCCCCCACAATTCGCTTTTCCAAGTCTGGAGGATGAGCAGGACCATTGTCTAATACCAGGAGGCACTTGAGTTCCAATTTATTTTCCAGGAGGCATTTTTTCACACTGGGGCCAAACATATCATAGAACCCATCATGGAAAATACCCCTAGTAACCCATACCTTACTGTTTGCTCTCCACATCACACACAATTTAGGCTTAACGACACTGTTTTTCTTGAACGCTCTGGTAGTTTCAGAATGATACATGAGCAGAGGCTTCACTTTGCAATCCCTACTAGCATTACAACAAAACATGAGAGTTAGCCTGTCTTTCATAGGCTTGTGTCCTGGGTGGAGGAGGAGAAGAATACATAATAATAATAATAATAGGTAATAATAAGTTCCCTTGAAGCATGAAAAACAAAGTCCACCCCTGACAGTGACATGATAAGATGAGATAACATTTGATAAGAGCTGACGTTTGATGAGCATATGCGAGGGTGCAGCGATAACACTTGATAAGAAAAGATTAGAGATGACATTTGATGAGCATCGCCCTGGCTTTGTTTTCGCTGGTACACAAACATGTCTGTCTATTTTTCTGTCTGTCAAGCTCCCTGTCTATCTGTCTATCAGTCTAGTTCTCTGCCTCAGAGAGAGCCACAAGACTGCGTCATCACGTTTACTCATATCTTTAAGCAGAGTATAGCACTTTGTCTGGATTTTTGGTGTTATCCTAGGTAATTTACACTATGTATACTTGTATTTATGTGTACCTGTGAGACAGAGATAGACAGAGACAGATTGAAAGAGATAGACAGAGACAGATCGACAGAGACAGATAGAGGTAGACAGAAACAGAGATAGACAGAGATCGACAGACTCTAAACTTGGGGTTAACATCACTTTCCTTTTAAAAGAGGAGTGTCAATATGACGTTACATCAGTGAATCCTTGGTGTTTGCAGCTGGCGCTCAATTTAACTGGCACTCCCACAAGGTACTAAATGGTCCCAGATTTTTTTAATATGGTGCACACAGAGTGTTAAGACCCAGTCTATGCTGACCAAGCATCTCAGGGCAATCGTGCCAAATTTGGAGGCAGGAAAATTAAAACGTATATATACATTTGGGGCGCTACGCGTAAGAACGTATATATACGTTTGGACCGTTTAGGGGTTAAAGTCCTGCACATATTTTTCAGCCGCCTTTTTGTCAGAACTGGCAGCCTCACCATACCTTATCACACTGTATGCCACTATGATTCTTAAATCTCTCAAACCAGCCTTTGCTGGCCTTAAATTCGTCAATATCAGCACTATTTGGAGGCATTTTCTTAAGGAGATCTGCATGCAACTGCCTTACCTTTTCACACATTATTGACTGAGAAACACTATCTCCAGATAATTGTTTCTCGTTGATCCACACCAACAACAGTCTCTCCACATCTTTTGAGTATTTGCGATCTCTGTTTTGTAAGCACACTTGCATCTTTCGCAACAACTGCTTCCATGATTGCCTTTTTGTTGGCCAATATAGTAGTGATGGTTGAATGGGATTTGTTATATAACCTGGCCAACTCGGAGACACTCACTCCACTCTCGTATTTTGTGATGATCTTTCTTCATTTCAATAGTATTTCTCACCCTCTTTACCACAAGGTTGGCACTAGAAGCTTTCTTTGGGCCCATGGTGGCTTATTGAGCAGTTACAAGCACTAAAAACAATGGAATAATACAAAATCTATCTCATGTACGCGTGGAATCGTCTTCATTGGCTTGTAAACAATGGCACTACCTGTACGTGGAGTGGACAGACAGCTGCTGGCAGCTCAGGCTGCACGGACACGTTCTGGATGAATGCCCTTAACCGAGTTCTTGGGCGTTAGCTGAGCCAATATTTTGATACAAAAACGTGGTGCTAACTTATTTTGCCATTGGCTGATGCTGCCATTAACTGAGGGTCCACTGTACTTGAAATATAGACAGCCCCTTGTTATGCAAATCATTTTGGGTAGCCATAACACTAAATTTTTATTACAAATGTATGAGAATAAGAATACGTAGTTTTTAAAATATTGGAGGTAGAGTGGACCCCCGCTTAACGATCACCTCCCAATGCGACCAATTATGTAAGTGTATTTATGTAAGTGCGTTTGTACGTGTATGTTTGGAGGTCTGAAATGGACTAATCTACTTCACAATATTCCTTATGAGAACAAATTCAGTCAGTACTGGCACCTGAACATACTTCTGGAATGAAAAAATATCGTTAACCGGGGGTCCACTGTATTTAGTAATTCAATAAAAAAAATAGAATTAGCGATATGTTAAAGATGACACTAGGTACACAAGATGAATGAATAATGAACGAGGATGGACAATACAGGTTGAAAGAATATTGCTTTACTTTACAGCATTTTGCTAATACAGTGGACCCCCGCTTAACGATCACCTCCAAATGCGACCAATTATGTAAGTGTATTTATGTAAGTGCGTTTGTACGTGTATGTTTGGGGGTCTGAAATGGACTAATCTACTTCACAATATTCCTTATGGGAAAAAATTCGGTCAGTACTGGCACCTGAATATACTACTGGAATGAAAAAAGTTCGTTAACCGGGGGTCCACTGTAATGCAGTTTTCAGTTATACCTATTCTTCATTTATTCAGACTTCGTACAATAAATATATTCACTACTCGCTATAAGCTAAGGACTAAAATATTTTAAGATAAGTAATATGTGTACTGTTCATGCATTTTTTTATACCTAACTCTATTGCTCACTTAATATATGATAGTGTAAATATGTTATCAAGCTTCTGTATACCATTTGAAAATGAAAAAGGTTTGTTTTACTTTACAGCGATTTTCAGTTTACAGCGGTAGCCCGGAACCTAACCTGCTGTATAAGCAGAGCCCTTCTGTATCTTTGAAGCAGCTGGCAGACAGAGAGAGACTGAGAGTTGTCAGGTAGAGAGTTCTAGCTTTTGGGTCTTTATGCACACACATTGAGTTTTTGCTCAGGTTAAGCCAGACACAGGAAATATCAGAAATTTTTGTATCTAGTATTATTCCTGAGTTGTGTGTTGTTCTCTCACAGTGGTTCGAAGAACTGGAGAAGAATGAGGTGCTTGTGATGGTTGCAGAAATCTTCAAGGAATTAGTTCTTCATGCCAAGTTACCATTGTCCTCAGTCAACCTGATCATTATGGATGAGTGTCATCACACAACTGGGTCACACCCCATGCGACAGATCATGAGAGAGTACGAGAAGGTGAAGGCATCTTTCCCTGTGAAATGTCCTAGAGTTCTAGGGCTGACAGCTTGTGTCATTCATCGTAAGTGTAAAAAGAATGAAGCGATAGGCCTGATGAAGAAACTGGAAACTGCAATGGATTGTGCATTAGTGACGACTACTGATCATAATGAAGTTGTTAAATATAGTACTGGTCCAAAGGAGAAAGTAATTTGTTATGACTCTGATGAAGCTTCTGAGTACCGAGAGTCAATTAGGGCTCGGTTACAAACAATTATAGAAGATGCAAAGTGTCAGCAAGATATTAAAAAGAAATCCAAGACAATGGTTAAGAAAAAAATGGAGAATATTATTCACATCATGGACAGTCTAGGAGACTGGTGCGTCTCTCGGGCTATTATGTATGAGATTGATCACCTTGACATTATGGAGCAGATCGAGGATGTTCCCACGGTTCGGGAATTAATTGCAATGCTCAGAGAGAAGCTTAAAGAAATATACGACTTCTGTACAAAAGAGGAAACCATAATGGGCCCTCTTATGCATGTTTCCAACAAGGTTAAGAAGTTATATGAAATATTTAGTGTATGTAAAGAGGAGGTGTATGGACTGATCTTTGTTGAGAGGAGAAATACTGCTAAAATTCTCTATGATTTATTGCTAGAGGCTGCTAAAGAAAGTGATGATTTTGCATTTGTAAAACCCTTGTATGTTGTGGGTTCAAATTCTCGCTTGGGCTTTGATATTCGCTTGGCTCAACTGGAACTTCGCAAGCAGAAGGAAACACTGAATAAATTTCGTAATGGGGACTGCAATTTTATAGTTACAACTAGTGTGTTAGAAGAAGGTGTAGATATTAGAAAGTGCAATGTAGTTATACGCTTCGACAGGCCACTAAACTATCGTTCCTATGTGCAGTCGAGAGGACGAGCCCGTGCACATCCATCAAGGTACTTAATTATGGTCAAGGAGAGTGAACTAAAAGATCTGCTTGAAACAGTGGAGGTTTATAGGGAAATTGAAGGCTTCTTGACACAGTCGTGTCATGATCGTCAATTACCAACAAGTGCAGAGGCCAGCACCCACTTTGCTGAAGACGAATATATTGCTCCCTATGAACCTTATGGTGTTGAAGGGCCCAAAGTCACTATTAATTCTGCTATACCACTTATTAATGTATACTGTGGTAAGTTACCTCAGGACAAGTTTACACTGCTGACGCCAGAAGTTGTCTACAAGAAGAGTGAGGGCGGGTGTGTAGCTGAGATAAAGTTACCCATCAATGCTTGCTTCAGGGACAACGTGCAAGGGGACTGCATGGAAAATAAAGACTTGGCTAAGAAAAGTGCAGCACTCTGCCTTTGCAAAAAGTTGCATGAGATAGGAGAGTTAGACCACCACTTGAGGCCAGCTGAGATATCAGATGATAGCTTATTGGAAGGTCTAGTAGATGTTCCTCCAGAAGCACCCATCAAGGCTGGGGAACCCCAGCCTGGCACCAAGAAGAGACGGCAAGTTTATGACAAAGAGGTATGCCAAGCATTTACTCATCTTGATGAAGGAGTATATAAGCTCTATTTTATTACCATTCAGCCAACAGGTACACAAGCTACTGATCTGCTCATAAATTCCACAAAGAGTGATGTATCACTTGGACTGATTTGCCAAGGCAACTTGATACATTGTCCATTCACACTCTATTACCCTAAATGGGGAGAGGTGGAAGTTAAATTGGAATTTATTAAGGAAATTAGTGGCGAAAGTCCTGAGTTGATGAGCAGAATTGAGCACTTCCACAAGTTAATTTTTGAAACATTGCTGCAGATCAATTCAGTGCTTTTTGATTTTAATGCTAAAGGCTCAGGTGTATATGTTGTACCAATGGGACAAGCCAGCACCATTGATATGGATGTTCTAAATCAGGTATGCAGTTTGGAATCTCTTAGAGCACCTATTGTGTGTAGCTCACAAGCAGGATCTTTCAGTTTTCAGAGTTCTTGTTATGAGGATGCTATAATATATCCCTTGTATGAAACAGGAAAAACTGTCCGCATGTTCTATGTTAAACAAATATTGACCAACTATACTCCACAAGCAGAGTTTCCTAGGTCTAAGAAACTGTGCACCTCTTACTTTGACTACTACACCCAGAAATATGATGCGAAAATTTCTAACATGCAGCAGCCTTTATTAGCAGCAAAACATGTACCTAAAGAACTCAACTACTTGAAGCCTCCATCCTCTTATAAACAGAAAAAGAAGCTTAACAGTGATTCTGTGAAGCTTGTGCCAGAGCTGTGTGGCATACTGCCTCTGAAGGCTTCTCTCTGGTGGCAAGTCATGTGCATTCCTTCCATACTTCATCGCCTCAATAGTCTAAATTTGGCGCACCAGCTCAATGCTACCATAAGCGACTCAGGGTTGACCTCAGAATGTTTAGACCACAAAATAATTTTCAATTGGAGTGAAGAAGTAATTGCAAGAACAAGGGAGACTCAGCAGAATTTATGTGTGTCTTTAGTGGAAAGGAAGAGTGATTTTATGCATCCATTTGCGTTACTCCATGCTCTCACTCTTCGTGGCGCCAATGATAACTTCGATCTGGAAAGATTGGAAGTTCTCGGAGATTCTTTCCTCAAGTACATCACCTCGGAATATTTATTTCTGAAAGAGACAAAGAACCACGAAGGTAGACTCACTCAGCGTCGAGGAAAACTCATCTGCAACAGAACTCTGTTTTCCCTGGCAAAGTTAAAAGCAGTACCACAGAAGATCCAGTCAGTTAACTTGGAACCCCCTGTTAATGGTTTCCTGCCAGGGTTCTTAATGAAGCCCAAGGTTAATGAACAACTGAGGAGATACGATGTTGCTTATGACAAGTGGGCTCGTGTTGATAACCTGGACGACCTGAAACAGGTACATCCTTTTAAGCTTTGTGAACCTGAGCAACCTGCAACAGGTAGGTCCTTGTATTCTTTGTGACCTGAACACCCCGCAGCAGGTAGGTCCTTGTATTCTTTGTGAACTTGAACAACCAGCAGCATGTAGGTCGTTGTATTCTTAGTGAACCTGAACAACCTATAGCGGGTAGGTCCATGTATTCTTTGTGAACCTGAACACCCCACAGCAGGTAGGTCCTTGTATTTATGACCTGAAGAACCTGCAGCAGGTTGGCCCTTGTATTGATGACCTGAACAACTTGCAGCAGGTAGGTCTTGGTGACTTGCTTATGGTTCATGACTTAGAGCTCTAAATTTCATGCTCTGTCAGACACCACTGTTAAATCACAATGGTAAATTAATAATGGTTCAGGACAAATTGAAATAAAGTCTAAAGTCTCTCCAAATTGTGGGGTTAGTTGATGAATTGTTCAGCCTTATTATTTTGAGTTTTATTTTTCTCTAAACTTTCTATCTTTGTGCCTTTTCCTTGTCTTAAAATTTATAATACGTAAATATTTCATATTTTTCCTCTATAGTTTTGCATTCTCAAACTTTTGATTGTTGTGGTCAATGTTGCAGGAGGCCGAGGAGATGGAAATTGATTCAGAAGGGAAGGAGAGTAAGAATAACACTGGAAGCTGCTGCTACAATCCCTGGAGTCAACACATGTTGTCAGATAAAAGCATCGCTGACAGTGTTGAAGCACTCATTGGTGCTTACCTGCTTACCGGTGGCACTGATGCTGCCATCAACTTTCTGCATAAGCTTGGTCTTGGTGTCTGTAATGTAAGTATACTGTAAAATATTAGGTATGTAGACTGTTGTATATGAATAAATGTGCTGATGTGTATAATGTAGGCACACTACAGTTATACTGAATTGTGTATCTTATATAAATGTGTATTCCTAGCACATGTAGTCTTGATGCTTATAAATGTAAATGCAACATGCATATATGTATTATTATTATTAGTAGTAGTAGTAGCATTGTTAATATTTATTGTGAAATTTTTTAATTTTAGGGAGAGTCTTTGCTTAAATCTCAGCTGGATGTACCGTCTGCGGTGGTGAGCCAAGATGCTCAACAAGCCGAGAGTGAGATCAGACGGTACTACAGGATCTCTTGTCTTGATCGCTTAGAGAAAGCAATAAAGTACAGCTTTAATGATAAAAGCTTTATTGTTCAGGCTGTAACACACAGTTCCTACTCTCCTAATAAGGTACAGTGTTACTACAGTGTTTATTGTGCAGGCTGTAACACACAGTTCCTAACAAGGAACTTTTATTTTGAGAAGATGGCTGGAGGCAGTGAGGAGGGGGAGGAGGAGACTGGAGACAGTGAGGAGGAGGAAGAGACTGGAGACAGTGGAGGTTAGAGCTTAGTTTAGCATGAATATTATGTTGAGAATGAGGTTTGTATACATTTGAAGACTTTGTGGTATTGTGAAAATTAACCAAGAGGGCGTATATATTTTGGGCAGATGTAACAAGGGATTTTAAGTGGTATGGGCTTGAGCATCCAGCAGATAAGTCTACGCATGTTAACCCTTTCAGTGGCCATCACATAGAACTACGTCATTTAGGCCAGGGCCCCTCACATAGTTTTATGTCATGAGCTCAGCTCACTCAGATAAGCTGTGAGTGGTAAATTTTGGCCTAGATATGAGAGAATGAGTTTCTGCAGTGATACTGCAGAAAAAAAAATTTGCCCCATAGAGTGCATGATGGGAAAAGCAAAACTGTGACCATATGTGGTTTAACCCTCTCAGGGTTTCAGCCGTACTAGTACAGCTTACGCACCAGGGCTTTTGACGTACTAGTACGCCTAAATTCTAGCGCCCTCAAATCTAGTGAGAGAAAGCTGGTAGGCCTACATATGAAAGAATGGGTCTATGTGGTCAGTGTGTGCAGTATAAAAAAAATCTTGCAGCACACAGTGCGTAATGAGAAAAAAAACTTTGACCGTGTTTTTGGATTAAAACAGCGACTTTGCACTGTATTTTCGTATGGTATTTATTGTTGTATTCTAGTTTTCTTGGTCTTGTTCTATAGAATGGAAGACATATTACAGAAATTGAGATGATTTTGACTGATTTTACAATTGAAATTGAGCTCAAAGTAGCAGAAATGTTCGATTTTTACCAAAGTTCAAAAGTAAACAAATCATGCTAAGCGTCCAATACACGTCAACTGGTGAGTCTAATATTCTTTCACAAGTGCGCTGATATTATTTATACCATTTTTTACACTAATGCAGTTGTCTGCATAACAGTAAATCTTCTATTTTTTGTGAGAATAAAAATTCAAAGTGGAAAGCAAAAGAATGTAAGAGGGGCGTTGGGACGTGACTAATGAACAGAGAAAATGTCATTTTAGTGCCAGGAATGTCTTTCTTGTTTATTCTGGACCCTATTTGGAAATTGGCATCTTTTGAAATTTGTGTGAAATTGGTAAAATTGCTAAATTCTGACCACTGTATTTGATAGTTGAAATCGGTAAATGGGTGGTTTCTTGCACTCATTCGATAGAAAAAATGGAGTTCTAGAGAAATAGTTATGATTTTTGTCGATTAGTACAGTGGAATTGGCCAAAAATAGGGCTCAAAGTGGGCAAATCGCCGATGCGTAAACATCGTCGAGACAGCTAACTTCACAAGAGCATAATTCCATAAGTTTTCCATCAAATTTCATATTTTTGGTGCTGTTATGATCGGGAAAAGATTCTCTATCTTTTCATAAGAAAAAATAATTTTTTTTTTTTTTTTTGAAATTTGGGCGACCCTGAGAACAAATCTCTGAGAGGCCCTGTCGACCCTGAAAGGGTTAAACTAGCAAAATTTTGATGAGTTGTCTTGAATAGTTTTTATGGCTTTATTAACTGTTTCTTGGTATCATTTGATAAAATGAAAGATATACTACTGATATAGAGATGATCTTGATTGATTTCAGGACGGATAGTACCTCGAAATTGAGCTCAAAATAGCGGAAATATTCAATTTTAGCCGATATTTCAGAGAGTGAGTAAGGCTTCTCTCCTACATCCTCTGCTCTTCAGTCTGTTTTATGGTTTTTTAATAGGTCTAGTACAGTTATTGGGATGCTGTAAACTATGACTAATCATTTCTGGTTATATTTTATTATTTGAGAAATAGAGTAAATTTTCTATTTTTGTGTGATTAAGAACTCAAAATAGAAGGCAAGTGCAATATAGGAGAGGCCTGAGGATGTGACTAATGAACTGAAGAAATGTTGTAGTACCAGGAATGTCTACATTGTTTGTTTATTATTACTTTGAAATTGGCATTTTTTAATTTTGTGTAATATTGGACAAATTCCCAACTTCTGTGCACTTAATGGGATAGTTAAAATAATTGAATAGGCAGTTTCTTGTGCTCAGTCGATAGAACAGAAGGTATACTAGCAAAATAGCTAAGAATTTGGTAAATTGGGAGGATGGAATTGGCTTAATAGAGGACTCAGTGGGTAAAATTGCAAATGCATAAATTGCGTTAAGACCACAAACTTTGTGCCTGCGTAATTCCACAAGTTTAGTGTCAAATTTTGTACTTTTGGTGTTATTACCTTCAGAAAAAGATTCTACCATTTCAGAAGAAAAAATATTTAAAAAATAAAATGTGGACACTAAGAGCACTATTAATTTTGGGAGTCTGGGCAGTGAAAGGGTTAAATTGAAGTGGAGACAAGTGGGTTTTGTGATTTGATGTGCTGTTGGAGTGCTAAATGGAAACAATTTAGCCAAACTTGAATGCTGGAGGTGTGCAGTGCAGCACCTGCACTCTGAAGGAGTGCAAGTTGTTCAAAGAGTCCCAAATGTGACATCCATACACTTCTGGAAAAAAAAAAAGATGAAAGTGCTTCCTTCCCTGAGTCACTCCATCTGGGTGGGAAAGAGCCAGTGTATACAAAACTTTTATGAACTTTAATACTGTCATTTATTCCTAGTTTCTTACATTACATTAGTTACTATAATGATGGTGATGAGGCAACTAAAATGCTGGGAGTAAAGGGCTAGTAACCCCTTCTCCTGTATAAATTACTAAAATTAAAAAGAAAATCTTTTGTTTTTCGTTTTAAGTCGCCCTACCTTGCTGGGATACGGCCAGTGTGTTGGAAAAAAAAAATGGTGATGTGGATGTTGTGGGTCACTGACTGTTACCAGACGCTAGGGTTCCTGGATGATGCTGTCGTGAACTACTTTATCACCAGTCACATCTGTTACAAAATACAAATGCAAATTTTTATTTCTTTAAATAACAAAAAAGGCACAATACCGTGACTGGAACGATACACAAATAACCCGCACATAAAAGAGAGAAGCTTACGACGATGTTTCGGTCCGACTTGAACCATTGACAAAGTCACACTAACCAGAAGTGGAGCAGGACGGCTATATATAGCCGTCCTGCTCCACTTCTGGTTAGTGTGACTTTATTTCTTTATGTGGTACAAAATAATGTACTTTACATGTAATAAAACATTGTTAAGCACAAAGAAAGCAACTAGCATGCAGTGCATTTCAGGGAAGCTATTCCTAATGCTTAAGGACTATTTAAGAATTAGGCATTGACTGTTAAGTGGGATTTCTTAAGTAGTTCACTACAGTCATGTGTAATTGTTCTTTGTGTTGCAGGTAACTGACTGCTACCAAAGGCTAGAATTCCTGGGTGATGCTGTCTTGGACTACTTGGTCACCGGTCACATCTATTCAAACTACACTTCATATTCTCCTGGACAGATATCGGACTTAAGGTCAGGTCTTTTAACAAATCCTCTTCCTTTTTCTTGCTATTTTGTAATGCTAATGGATTAAGATTTTTTTCTCATCAGCAGTTTCCTGTTAAGGTAGGGTAGTCGGAAGTGACAGCAGATGTGCTTTCTTCTTAGTCACCATAACTTGGAGGTAAGCACTGCTGGCAAGACAGCAACTGAATGAGTGATGGTGAATGTGTTTCTTTCTTTGAGTTACCATACCTTGGTGGTGAATAAGACACATGTACAACAGTTGGGTATCTTTATTATTGAAACATTTTGCCTTCTCAGTAGGCTTCTTCAGTGAAATGCAGACAATAGATTACAGGCAGTAGAATTGACAAGGAACAATATGAAACTGAAGCATAAGATTGAAGTCTTGAGGAAGGGATTAGTAGTGATGAGCTTCTTGGGAGGGTCTTGCAGGTATGTGATATAAAATGAATACATCTTCCATAACCCTTTCTCCTGTATAAATTACTAAATTTAAAAAGAGAAACTTTCATTTTTCTTTTTGGGCCACCCTGCCTTGGTGGGATACAGCCAGTTTGTTGAAAGAAAGAAAGAAAGAAGACATCTTCCATGGAGGGGTGAAATGCTCTTGTTGTCTACAGTGATACTGTTCATATAGGTTATAAAACTAAATATGATTGCATGTTTTCACAACCCATTTAAATCTGTGTGTATTTTCTTCTAGACATTTAGTAAGATTTGGAGTGGCAGTGTCTGGTTCATTTCCTAACATTTTAATACCAAGTACAGCATTAATCTCAATGGTCCTATCACTAACACTAGCAACACCAAACTCCTTCCTCAGATTAAGAACTCTCATAGTGTACTACTACTGATACTTGGAATACCAAACTCCTTCCTCATATTAAGAACCTTGGTAGATTTAGGACAGCCAAGAATAATTCTGAAGGATTCATTTTGCATTAGTACCAAAGCCCATAGAGAATTTTCCTTAGCTAATATTAACACAGTCATAAGTAACCAAGGATCTAATATATATACATTATTCTCACTATTCTCACATTAGCACTATACATGGTGTTGTACCAGCAACTTTAATACCATAGTTAGGGCTGTGGCAGGAACAGCATCGATAGCATTTGGGTTTGTATTTCACATTTGGTTGTGATTTTTTTTTTTTTCAACAAGTCTGCCGTCTCCCACCGAGGCAGGGTGACCCAAAAAGAAAGAAAATCCCCAAAAAGAAAATACTTTCATCATCATTCAACACTTTCACCACACTCACACATAATCACTGTTTTTGCAGAGGTGCTCAGAATACAACAGTTTAGAAGCATATACATATAAAGATACACAACATATCCCTCCAAACTGCCAATATCCCAAACCCCTCCTTTAAAGTGCAGGCATTGTACTTCCCATTTCCAGGACTCAAGTCCAACTATATGAAAATAACCGGTTTCCATGAATCCCTTCACTAAATATTACCCTGCTCACACTCCAACAGATCGTCAGGTCCCAAGTACCATTCGTCTCCATTCACTCCTATCTAACACGCTCATGCACGCTTGCTGGAAGTCCAAGCCCCTCGCCCACAAAACCTCCTTTACCCCCTCTTTCCAACCCTTTCGAGGACGACCCCTATATATATACGTATATATACATATAAAAATACACAGTATATCCCTCCAAACTGCCAATATCCCAAACCCCTCCATTAGAGTGCAGGCATTGTACTTCCCATTTCCAGGACTCAAGTCCAGTTATATAAAATAACTGGTTTCCCTGAATCCCTTCACTATATATTACCCTGCTCACACTCCAACAGCTCGTCAGGTCCCAAATACCATTTGTCTCCATTCACTCCTATCTAACACGCTCACGCACGCTTGCTGGAAGTCCAAACCCCTCACCCACAACACCTCCTTTACCCCCTTCCTCCAACCTTTTTGAGGACGACTCTTACCCCACCTTCCTTCCCCTACAGATTTATACGTTCTGCATGTCATTCTATTTTGATCCATTCTCTCTAAATGACAAAACCACCTCAACAAACCAACTTCAGCCCTCTGACTAATAGTTACATTAACTCCACACCTCCTAATTTCCACACTCCAAATTTTCTGCATAATATTTACAACACACATTGCTCTTAGACAGGACATCTCCACTTCCTCCAACCGCCTCCTCGCTGCAGCATTTACAATCCAAGCTTCACACCCATATAAGAGTGTTGGTACTACTATACTTTCATACATTCCCTTCTTTGCCTCCATAGATAACATTTTTTTGGCCTCCACATATACCTCAATGCACCACTCACCTTTTTTCCTTCATCAATTCTATGATTAACCTCATCCTTCATAAATCCATCCGCTGACACGTCAACTCCCAAATATCTGAAAACATTCACTTCTTCCATACTCCTCCTCCCCATTTTGATATCCAATTTTTCTTTATCTAAATCATTTGATACTCTCATCACCTTACTCTTTTCTATGTTCACTTTCAACTTTCTACCTTTACACACACTCTCCCAAATTTGTCCACTAACCTTTGCAATTTTTCTTTAGAATCTCCCATAAGCACAGTATCATCAGCAAAAAGTAACTGTGTCACTTCCCATTTTGTATTTAATTCCCCATAATATAATCCCACCCCTCTCCTGAATGCCCTAGCATTTACTTCTTTTACAACCCTATCTATAAATATATTAAACAACCATGGTGATATGATGGATTTATTAAAGGACATTTCTACACCAAGTTCTCTATAATATTTAATTTAGCTGATGTTTTCCACCCAGCTAAAGGATAGGTTGGGCATGTCAATATCTTTTAGATGATATGACGGGGCCTAGTCAATTACAAATTACTTGAACCTCATTAAGAATGGTGCTTATCTTATGCCCTGTTCTACAGATCATGATGTCATCAGCATAGCTTATAGCTATATGTTTAGGTGAGGTAGGTCAAGCATTTAGAGGAGCATTAATCAGAACATTAACTAGCATGGGACTGAGAACTCTTCCCTGCAGTGTACCTAGCGGAATATCTTTAGACTTGTTTCTAAGCCTTGGTAGAGAACAGAGGATATTCTATTTGACAGATATCCTATTATCCAACTGAATAGATTACCACCAATATTTATTTTGGCTAGTTCATGTATTACTCTGAGAGGATAACATGCACATTTTCTCATAACATGAGTTAATAACATTACAGATCACATTATGTGAAGAATGAAACTCTTGCTAAAGTTGCTGCTGAGATGAAGCTGACCAAACATTTACTGCACATGGCACCAAAACTTTCAGCTTCCATTGACAAGTTCTTGAAGCTCCTGGAAGAGCCTTATGAGGAGGACACTCTCAATACTGAGGAGGATGAGGTTGATGCTGAGGTAGGATGTTCTGGGTTTTGTGACAATGCTGGGGTAAGGTGTCCAGTGTTTTGTGATGATGCTGAGGTAGGATGTTCTTGGTTTTGTGATGTGATGATGCTGAGGGAAGGTGTCCAGTGTTTTGTAATTATGCTGAGGTAAGGTGTACAATATTTCAAAGTATTAATGTTTTTCTGATGTATTTAGCATTAGGTGCAAAAGTAGGTGTCATGACACAGCAACAGTGAAACATTAATTTCAACAGTAGGTGTCATGACACCTACTGGAAAATCTACAGAGATCATTTACTGCCCACATAGTCAGCAAAAATTATAGGGGGATAAGTCTGTTGAGTGTACCTGGTAAGGTGTATGGTAGAGTTATAATTGAAAGAATTAAGAGTAAGACGGAGAATAGGATAGCAGATGAACAAGGAGGCTTTAGGAAAGGTAGGGGGTGTGTGGACCAGGTGTTTACAGTGAAACATATAAGTGAACAGTATTTAGATAAGGCTAAAGAGGTCTTTGTGGCATTTATGGATTTGGAAAAGGCGTATGACAGGGTGGATAGGGGGGCAATGTGGCAGATGTTGCAAGTGTATGGTGTAGGAGGTAGGTTACTGAAAGCAGTGAAGAGTTTTTACGAGGATAGTGAGGCTCAAGTTAGAGTATGTAGGAAAGAGGGAAATTTTTTCCCAGTAAAAGTAGGCCTTAGACAAGGATGTGTGATGTCACCGTGGTTGTTTAATATATTTATAGATGGGGTTGTAAGAGAAGTAAATGTGAGGGTCTTGGCAAGAGGCGTGGAGTTAAAAGATAAAGAATCACACACAAAGTGGGAGTTGTCACAGCTGCTCTTTGCTGATGACACTGTGCTCTTGGGAGATTCTGAAGAGAAGTTGCAGAGATTGGTGGATGAATTTGGTAGGGTGTGCAAAAGAAGAAAATTAAAGGTGAATACAGGAAAGAGTAAGGTTATGAGGATAACAAAAAGATTAGGTGATGAAAGATTGAATATCAGATTGGAGGGAGAGAGTATGGAGGAGGTGAACGTATTCAGATATTTGGGAGTGGACGTGTCAGCGGATGGGTCTATGAAAGATGAGGTGAATCATAGAATTGATGAGGGAAAAAGAGTGAGTGGTGCACTTAGGAGTCTGTGGAGACAAAGAACTTTGTCCTTGGAGGCAAAGAGGGGAATGTATGAGAGTATAG
The DNA here is from genome assembly GCF_038502225.1 of Cherax quadricarinatus. Classification (NCBI taxonomy): domain Eukaryota; kingdom Metazoa; phylum Arthropoda; class Malacostraca; order Decapoda; family Parastacidae; genus Cherax; species Cherax quadricarinatus. The sequence continues at coordinate 27,434,735 of NC_091340.1, read as the reverse complement.
TTTTACCAACGCTCTTATATGGGTGTGAAGCGTGGGTGATGAATGTTGCAGCGAGGAGAAGGCTGGAGGCAGTGGAGATGTCATGTCTGAGGGCAATGTGTGGTGTGAATATAATGCAGAGAATTCGTAGTTTGGAAGTTAGGAGGAGGTGCGGGATTACCAAAACTGTTGTCCAGAGGGCTGAGGAAGGGTTGTTGAGGTGGTTCGGACATGTAGAGAGAATGGAGCGAAACAGAATGACTTCAAGAGTGTATCAGTCTGTAGTGGAAGGAAGGCGGGGTAGGGGTCGGCCTAGGAAGGGTTGGAGGGAGGGGGTAAAGGAGGTTTTGTGTGCGAGGGGCTTGGACTTCCAGCAGGCATGCGTGAGCGTGTTTGATAGGAGTGAATGGAGACAAATGGTTTTTAATACTTGACGTGCTGTTGGAGTGTGAGCAAAGTAACATTTATGAAGGGATTCAGGGAAACCGGCAGGCCGGACTTGAGTCCTGGAGATGGGAAGTACAGTGCCTGCACTCTGAAGGAGGGGTGTTAATGTTGCAGTTTAAAAACTGTAGTGTAAAGCACCCTTCTGGCAAGACAGTGATGGAGTGAATGATGGTGAAAGTTTTTCTTTTTCGGGCCACCCTGCCTTGGTGGGAATCGGCCGGTGTGATAATAAAAAAAAATAGTCAGCATAACATTTAAACTACTAGGAATGCTTAAATGTGCTTGGAATATACTCTTTGGAGCGAGGAAGAGAGGGATACCTGTTAATATACACCGGGAAGATACTGGAGGGCCAAGTTTGAACTCATCACACTAACAACTGACTGGAGTGAAAGAGATGGGGAAAAAGCATAAAATGCACCTAGCAAATATCAGAGCAGCCTAGATATTTATTGACAGCAACAGCCTGGTTGTACCATGGGTACAATAAGAGATCATTCTACTAATGTGTAGTCATAGACTCTTCAACCTGCTACCAGTAGATATAAAAAATGTTCCCAGTACAAATGTTGAAGTTTTCAAGAGGAAACTGGATCACCACCTCCACTAGATGCCTGATCAACCAGACTGTAATGGCTATGTGGACCAACAGACCACTAATAGCAACAACCTGGTTGAATAGGCACTCAATGATGCTTGACTGAAGAACAGGCCATTGAAGGTAGGTGTGCTGTGGCCTGGTAGGCAACACTCTTGCCTCACACACTGAGTGTCCATGGTGCACTCCCCAACAAGAGTGGAAACATTGGACGTGTTTCCTTACACCTGCTGTCCCCATTCACCTAGCAAGTAAGTAGGTACCTGGGTATTAGTCAACTGGTGGGGGTTGCATCCTGGGGGAAAGATTGAAAGACCCCCAATGGATATAAGACAGTCCTTGGTGATGCACTTACTTTTTTGTGTTAACCTGGGTGCCCAACCCTCTGGAGTTAAAAATGCAAACAAAATCTTATCTTAAATAACCCTCACTATAGGTCTCAAATTTATCACAACTATTTCCATCATGGAGTTGAAGTGACAGGATGGAGCCTTATATACTGCCAGGAGGTGAGATGTAGGCCACTAGTAGAGGTAAGAATGTAGTTGTTGGGAGGTCACGTTGATAGGGACATGACCTCCCAACGGCTACATTCTTACCTCTACTAGTGGCCTACATCTCACCTCCTGGCGGTATATAAGTACAGTGGACCCCCGCATAACGATTACCTCCGAATGCGACCAATTATGTAAGTGTATTTATGTAAGTGCGTTTGTACGTGTATGTTTGGAGGTCTGAAATGGACTAATCTACTTCACAATATTTCTTATTATTATTTTTTATTATCACACCGGCCGATTCCCACCAAGGCAGGGTGGCCCGAAAAAGAAAAACTTTCACCATCATTCACTCCATCACTGTCTTGCCAGAAGGGTGCTTTACACTACAGTTTTTAAACTGCAACATTAACACCCCTCCTTCAGAGTGCAGGCACTGTACTTCCCATCTCCAGGACTCAAGTCCGGCCTGCCGGTTTCCCTGAATCCCTTCATAAATGTTACTTTGCTCACACTCCAACAGCACGTCAAGTATTAAAAACCATTTGTCTCCATTCACTCCTATCAAACACGCTCAAGCATGCCTGCTGGAAGTCCAAGCCCCTCGCACACAAAACCTCCTTTACCCCCTCCCTCCAACCCTTCCTAGGCCGACCCCTACCCCGCCTTCCTTCCACTACAGACTGATACACTCTTGAAGTCATTCTGTTTCGCTCCATTCTCTCTACATGTCCGAACCACCTCAACAACCCTTCCTCAGCCCTCTGGACAACAGTTTTGGTAATCCCGCACCTCCTCCTAACTTCCAAACTACGAATTCTCTGCATTATATTCACACCACACATTGCCCTCAGACATGACATCTCCACTGCCTCCAGCCTTCTCCTCGCTGCAACATTCATCACCCACGCTTCACACCCATATAAGAGCGTTGGTAAAACTATACTCTCATACATTCCCCTCTTTGCCTCCAAGGACAAAGTTCTTTGTCTCCACAGACTCCTAAGTGCACCACTCACTCTTTTTCCCTCATCAATTCTATGATTCACCTCATCTTTCATAGACCCATCCGCTGACACGTCCACTCCCAAATATCTGAATACGTTCACCTCCTCCATACTCTCTCCCTCCAATCTGATATTCAATCTTTCATCACCTAATCTTTTTGTTATCCTCATAACCTTACTCTTTCCTGTATTCACCTTTAATTTTCTTCTTTTGCACACCCTACCAAATTCATCCACCAATCTCTGCAACTTCTCTTCAGAATCTCCCAAGAGCACAGTGTCATCAGCAAAGAGCAGCTGTGACAACTCCCACTTTGTGTGTGATTCTTTATCTTTTAACTCCACGCCTCTTGCCAAGACCCTCGCATTTACTTCTCTTACAACCCCATCTATAAATATATTAAACAACCACGGTGACATCACACATCCTTGTCTAAGGCCTACTTTTACTGGGAAAAAATTTCCCTCTTTCCTACATACTCTAACTTGAGCCTCACTATCCTCGTAAAAACTCTTCACTGCTTTCAGTAACCTACCTCCTACACCATACACTTGCAACATCTGCCACATTGCCCCCCTATCCACCCTGTCATACGCCTTTTCCAAATCCATAAATGCCACAAAGACCTCTTTAGCCTTATCTAAATACTGTTCACTTATATGTTTCACTGTAAACACCTGGTCCACACACCCCCTACCTTTCCTAAAGCCTCCTTGTTCATCTGCTATCCTATTCTCCGTCTTACTCTTAATTCTTTCAATTATAACTCTACCATACACTTTACCAGGTACACTCAACAGACTTATCCCCCTATAATTTTTGCACTCTCTTTTATCCCCTTTGCCTTTATACAAAGGAACTATGCATGCTCTCTGCCAATCCCTAGGTACCTTACCCTCTTCCATACATTTATTAAACAATTGCACCAACCACTCCAAAACTATATCCCCACCTGCTTTTAACATTTCTATCTTTATCCCATCAATCCCGGCTGCCTTACCCCCTTTCATTTTACCTACTGCCTCACGAACTTCCCCCACACTCACAACTGGCTCTTCCTCACTCCTACAAGATGTTATTCCTCCTTGCCCTATACACGAAATCACAGCTTCCCTATCTTCATCAACATTTAACAATTCCTCAAAATATTCCTTCCATCTTCCCAATACCTCTAACTCTCCATTTAATAACTCTCCTCTCCTATTTTTAACTGACAAATCCATTTGTTCTCTAGGCTTTCTTAACTTGTTAATCTCACTCCAAAACTTTTTCTTATTTTCAACAAAATTTGTTGATAACATCTCACCCACTCTCTCATTTGCTCTCTTTTTACATTGCTTCACCACTCTCTTAACCTCTCTCTTTTTCTCCATATACTCTTCCCTCCTTGCATCACTTCTACTTTGTAAAAACTTCTCATATGCTAACTTTTTCTCCCTTACTACTCTCTTTACATCATCATTCCACCAATCGCTCCTCTTCCCTCCTGCACCCACTTTCCTGTAACCACAAACTTCTGCTGAACACTCTAACACTACATTTCATGGGAACAAATTCGGTCAGTACTGGCACCTGAACATACTTCTGGAGTGAAAAAATATCGTTAACCGGGGGTCCACTGTATTTCCATCATATACAGTTAACTCTTCTCTTTCTTAACTCTCTTCTTTCTTTCAGCACACTGGCTGTATCCCACCAAGGCAGGGTGGCCCAAAAGGAAAAGCGATAATTTCTCCTTTTACATTTAGTAATATATACAGGAGAAGAGGTTACTAGCCCCTTGCTCCCGGCATTTTAGCCGCCTCTTACAACACGCATGGCTTACGGAGGAAGAATTCTGTTCCACTTCCCCATGGAGATAAGAGGAAATAAACAGGAATAAGAACTAGAAAGAAAATAGAAGAAAACCCAGAGGGGTGTGTATATATGTGCTTGTACATGTATGTGTAGTGTGACCTAAGTGCAAGTAGAATTAGCAAGACGTACCTGAAATCTTGCATGTTTATGAGACAGAAAAAAGAACACCAGCAATCCTACCATCATGTAAAACAATTACAGGCTTTCGTTTTACACTCACTTGGCAGGACGGTAGTACAGTGGACCCCCGCATAACGATATTAATCCGTTCCTGAGAGCTCATTGTTATGCAAAATTATCGTTATGCGAATGAATTTTCCCCATAAGAAATAATGGAAATCAAATTAATCCATGCAAGACACCCCAAAGTATGAAAAAAAAAAATTTTACCACATGAAATATTAATTTTAATACACACAAACTGAAAAAGGCATGCACAGTTACATGACACTTACCTTTATTGAAGATCTGGTGATGATTGATGGGATGGGAGGAGGAGAGAGTCTTAGTGTTTAGAAGGGGAATCCCCTTCCATTAAGACTTGAGGTGTCAAGTCCTTTTCTGGGGTTACTTCCCCTCTTCTTTTAATGCCACTAGGACCAGCTTCAGAGTCACTGGACTTCTGTCGCACAACATATCTGTCCATAGTGGCCTGTACCTCTCGTTCCTTTATGACTTTCCTAAAGTGTTTCACAACAGTGTCAGTGTAATAGTCACCAGCACGGCTTGCAATAGCTGTGTTAGGGTGATTGTCATCAAAAAAGGTTTGCACTTTAAGCCACATTCCACACATTTCCTTAATCTTTGAAGTAGGCAACTTCTTCAATTTCTCTCTCCCCTCTTCCGAACCAGTTTCCTCAGGTCTGGCCTCTTGCTGTTGAAGTTGATCTAGCAGCTCATCAGTGGTTAGTTCTTCATTGTCCTCCTCCACCAACTCTTCCAAATCATCCCCACTAACCTCCAACCCCAAGGACTTTCCCAATGCCACAATGGATTCCTCAACTGGCATAGGATTCCCAGGGTTAGCCTCAAACCCTTCAAAATCCCTTTGGTCTACACATTCTGGCCACAGTTTCTTCCAAGCAGAGTTCAAGGTCCTCTTAGTCACTCCCTCCCAAGCCTTACCTATAAGGTTTACACAATTGAAGATATTAAAGTGATCTCTCCAAAACTCTCTTAGAGTCAATTGAGTTTCTGAGGTCACTACAAAGCACCTTTCAAACAGAGCTTTTGTGTACAGTTTTTTGAAGTTTGCAATAACGTGCTGGCCCATGGGCTGCAGGAGAGGAGTGGTATTAGGAGGCAAAAACTTCACCTTAATGAAGCTCATGTCCCCATAAAGTTGCTCTGCCACGTCTGTAGGATGACCAGGGGCATTGTCTAACACCAGGAGGCACTTAAGGTCTAATTTCTTTTCAGTTAGGTAATCTTTCACATTGGGGGCAAATGCTTGGTGTAACCAGTCATAGAAAAAGTCCCTAGTGACCCATGCCTTACTGTTTGCCCTCCACAGCACACACAAATTAGCCTTGAGGATATTCTTTTGCCTGAACGCTCTGGGAGTTTCTGAGTGATACACTAATAAAGGCTTCACTTTGCTAGTGCATTGGAACACATCAACAGAGTAAGCCTGTCTTTCATAGGCTTATGTCCTGGGAGTGCCTTTTCCTCCTGAGTAATGTAGGTCCTGCTTGGCATTTTCTTCCAAAACAGGCCTGTTTCATCACAATTAAACACTTGTTCAGGTTTCAGTCCTTCACTGTCTATGTACTCCTTGAATTCCTGCACATATTTTTCAGCTGCTTTGTGGTCCGAACTGGCAGCCTCACCATGCCTTATCACACTATGTATGCCACTACACTTCTTAAATCTCTCAAACCAACCTTTGCTGGCCTTAAATTCACTCACATCATCACTAGTTGCAGGCATTTTTTTAATTAAATCCTCATGCAACTTCCTAGCCTTTTCACTTATGATCACTTGAGAGATGCTATCTCCTGCTATCTGTTTTTCATTTATCCATACCAATAAGAGTCTCTCAACATCTTCCATCACTTGTGATCTCTGTTTCAAAAACACAGTTGAACCTTTGACAAGAGCAGCTTCCTTGATTGCCGTTTTGTTGGACACAATAGTAGCGATGGTTGATTGGGGTTTACTGTACAACCTGGCCAGCTCGGAGACACGCACTCCACTTTCATACTTAGCAGTGATCTCTTTCTTCATCTCTATAGTAATTCTCACCCTTATTTCTGTAGTGTTGGCACTAGAAGCTTTCTTGGGGCCCATGGTCACTTATTTTGCAGATAAAATCACCAAAAACACTGTAATAATACGAAATGTTCCGATTGTATGCTTGGATGTTACCGCGGAGGCTGGCTGGTAAACAATGCCACCGGCGGAACATGTGAGGGTGGCTCAGGCCGCACATTAGACGCGTCTTGGACGAATAGCATTGAGCGGGTTTTTTAGCGGTATGCAAGGCAAAATCTTAGCGATAAAATGTATCGGTATGCGGATTTAACGTTATGTGATGCCTACGGTATGCGGGGGTCCACTGTACCTCCCTGGGCGGTTGCTGTCTACGAACCTACTACTTATATTTCGTATTACATGCTATACTTTTATCATCATTCAACACTTTTACCTCACACACATAATCACTGTTTTTGCAGAGGTGCTCAGAATACAAAAGTTTAGAAGTATATACGTATAAAGATACACAACATATCCCTCCAAACTGCCAATATCCCAAAGCCCTCCTTTAGAGTGCAGGCATTGTACTTCCCATTTCCAGGACTCTAAGTCCAGCTATATAAAATAACCAGTTTCCCTGAATCCCTTCACTAAATATTGCCCTGCTCACACTCCAACAGCTCGTCAGGTCCCAAATATCATTCGTCTCCAGTCATTCCTATCTAACACGCTCACGCACGCTTGCTGGAAGTCCAAGCCCCTCGCCCACAAAAACCTCCTTTACCCCCTCCCTCCAACCTTTTTGAGGATGACCCCTACCCTGCCTTCCTTCCCCTACAGATTTATATGCTCTCCATGTCATTCTACTTTGACCCATTCTCTCTAAATGACCAAACCACCTCAATAACCCCTCTTCAGCCCTCTGACTAATACTTTTATTAACTCCACACCTTCTCCTAATTTCCACACTCCAAATTTTCTGCATAATATTTACACCACGCATTGCCCTTAGACAGGACATCTCCACTGCCTCCAACCGCCTCCTCGCTGCAGCATTTACAACCCAAGCCTCACACTCATATAAGAGTGTTGGTACTGCTGTACTCTAATACATTACCTTCTTTGCCTCCATAGATAACATTTTTTGTCTCCACATATACCTCAATGCACCACTCACCTTTTTTCCTTCATCAATTCTATGATTAACCTCATCCTTCATAAATCCATCCGCTGACACGTCAACTCCCAAATACAGTGGACCCTCGACCAGTGATGTTAATCCGTTCCTGAGAGCTCATCGTTAATCGAAATTATCATTAGTCGAGTTAATTTTCCCCATAAGAAATAATGGAAATCAAATTAATCCATGCAAGACACCCAAAAGTATTGAAAGAATTTTTTTTTACCACATGAAATATTAATTTTAATACACACAAACTGAAGAAGACATGCACAGTTACATGACACTTACCTTTATTGAAGATCTGGTGATGATTGATGGGATGGGAGGAGGGGAGAGCATTGATGGTGTTAGTGTTTAGAAGGGGAATCCCCTTCCATTAGGACTTGAGGTGGCAAGTCCTTTTTCAGGGTTACTTCCCTTCTTCTTTTAATGCCACTAGGACCAGCTTGAGAGTCACTGGACCTCTGTCGCACAACATATCTGTCCATAGAGGTCTGTACCTCCCGCTCCTGTATGACATTCCTAAAGTGTTTCACAACATTGTCAGTGTCACAATTAAACACTTGTTCAGGTTTCAATTCTTCACTGTCTATGTACTCCTTGAATTCCTGCACATATTTTTCAGCTGCTTTTTGGTCCAAACTGGCAGCCTCACCATGCCTTATCACGCTATGTATGCCACTACGATTCTTAAATCTCTCAAACCAACCTTTGCTGGCCTTAAATTCACTCACATCACCACTAGTTGCTGGCATTTTTCTAATTAAATCCTCATGCAACTTCCTAGCCTTTTCACATATGATCGCTTGAGAGACGCTATCTCCTACTACAGTGGACCCCCGCATAACGATCACCTCCAAATGCGACCAATTATGTAAGTGTATTTATGTAAGTGCGTTTGTACGTGTATGTTTGGGGGTCTGAAATTGACTAATCTACTTCACAATATTCCTTATGGGAAAAAATTCGGTCAGTACTGGCACCTGAACATACTACTGGAATGAAAAAAGTTCGTTAACCGGGGGTCCACTGTATCTGTTTTTCGTTTATCCACACCAATAACAGTCTCTCAACATCTTCTATCACTTGCGATCTCAGTTTCGAAAACATAGTTGCACCTTTGGCAAGAACAGCTTCCTTGATTGCCGTTTTCTTGGCCACAATAGTAGCAATAGTTGATTGGGGTTTTGTGTACAACCTGGCCAGCTCGGAGACACGCACTCCACTTTCATACTTAGCAGTGATCTCTTTCTTCATATCCATAGTAATTCTCACCCTTTTTGCTGTAGGGTTGGCACTAGAAGCTTTCTTGGGGCCCATGGTGACTTATTTTGCAGGTGCAATCACTAAAAAGGCTGTGATAATATGAAATGTTCCAATTGTATGCTTGGAAGCGACCGCGGTGGCTGGCTGGCTTGTAAACACTGGCCAGAAGTGGACGCGTCTCAGACGGGACGAATAGTGTTGGTCGAGTTTTTTAGCGCTAGTCGAGGCAAAATTTTTGCGTTAAAATGTATCGCTGGTCGGATTTATCGTTAATCGATGCCATCGTTGGTCAATGGTCCACTGTATCTGAAAACATTCACGTCTTCCATACTCCTCCTCCTCAATTTGATATCCAATTTTTCTTTAAATCATTTGATACCCTCATCACCTTACTCTTTTCTATGTTCACTTTCAGCTTTCTACCTTTACACACACTCCCAAATTTGTCCACTAACCTTTGCAATTTTTCTTTAGAATTTCCCATAAGCACAGTATCATCACAAAAAGTAGCTGTGTCACTTTCCATTTAATCCCATCCCTCTCCCGAACACCCTAGCATTTACTTCTTTTACAACCCCATCTATAAATATATTGAACAACCATGGTGACATTACACATCCCTGTCTAAGACCTACTTTTACCGGGAAGTAGTCTCCCTCTCTTCTACACACCCTAACCTGAGCCTCACTATCCTCATGAAAACTCTTTACAGCATTTAGTAACCTACCACCTATTCCATATACTTGCAACATCTGCCACATTGCTCCCCTATCCACTCTATCATATGCCTTTTCTAAACCCATAAATACCTTTATCTAAATACTGTTCACATATATGCTTCAATGTAAACACTTGATCTACACATCCCCTACCCACTCTAAAACCTTGCTCATCCACAATTCTACAATTATCTGTACTATACACATTTCAGTCATGTATGTGAAAACCTTCACAGAAAGGAGGAGCTTTATAAGAGAGTTTACTGCAATTTTCTCTTCTTCCTTCGAGCAGGATGTCTTAATGATGGGAAAGAGCTCTTAATCCAAGGAAAAGAAGCTGCCACCTTCTTTGATACAGCCTAAGGACCTTGATTCTGCATGGCCTTTGTACAAAAACACTTCAAAAGCACTACAAGAACACTACAAAATACCACAAAAAGTACTTACCATGAATAATGCAGTGCTGTATGATCCTTTTGGGTTTAGCATTTACTTTTGATTATAATTATTATCTTCTTTCAACAAACTGGCTGTATCTTACCGAGATAGGGTGGCCCAAAATGAAAAACAAAGTTTCTCTTATTAACTTTAGTAATGTATACAGGAGAAGGGGTTACTAGCCCCTTGCTCTTGGCAGTTCAGTCTCTCCTTATGACATGCATGACTTATGGAGGAAGAATTCTGTTTCACTTCCCCATGGAGATAAGAGGAAATAAACAAGAACAAGAATAGTAAGAAAATAGAAGAAAACCAGAGGGGTGTGTATAAATATGCTTGTACACCCAAGTGTAGTGTGACCTAAGTGTAAGTAGAAGTAGGAAGACTTACCTGCAATCTTGCATGTTTGAGACATAAAAAAGACACCAGCAATCCTACCATCATGTAAAACAATTACAGGTTTCCGTTTTACACTCACTTGGCAGGACAGTAGTACCTCCCTTGGCGGTTGCTGTCTACCAACCCACCACCACAGGATGGTAGTAACTCCCAAGGCAGTTGCTGTCTACCAACCTTCTACCTAAATATAAAAATTATCTTGACTAAATAATCATTAAAGGAATAATAACAATGATGGTACTTATTTTCCCTTACAGGATGTGGACATTCCTAAAGCGCTTGGTGATCTTGTGGAGTCCATCGTTGGTGCTGTATATCTTGACAGCGGCAGGTCTCTGCAGGTTAGTGGTATCTGCTGTTATCTTGTCAGTGGCAGGTCTCTGCAGGTTAGTGGTGTGTGCTGTCATCTTGACAGTGGCAGGTCTCTGCAGGTTAGTGATGTCTGCTGTTATCTTGACAGTGGCAGGTCTCTGCAGGTTAGTGGTGTGTGCTGTCATCTTGACACTGGCAAGTCTCTGCAGGTTAGTGGTGTCTGCTGTTATCTTGATAGTAGCAGGTCTCTACAGGTTAGTGTCTTCTGTTATCTTGACAGGGGCAGGTCTCTGCAGGTTAGTGTCTGCTGTTATCTTGACAGTGGCAGATCTTTCCATGTTAATAATAATAATAATAATTTAGGGATGTGCAAAGGTTTCAGTATTGGTATGTGTATCAGCATTAGTGGAAAAAAATGGCTGATACTTTTAAAATATTAATAGTGATGTAGTTAACACTGCCTCACTATTGGGAGAATTACACATAAGCACACATGCATACATGCATGAAATCACATATTTCTGCTACTTTGAGGTCAATTTCAAGCTACTTCCGGTTCTGAAACCAATGAAAATCATCTCTCAGTAGCATGTCTTCTATTGTATCATATGATACTAAGAAACCACCAATAAAATAAAAAAATCTGAGAAAACACATCAAGTCGCTGTTTTAAACCATACATATGGTCACAGTTTTGTTTTCTCCATCATGCGCCACATGGGGCATGATGGAGGGAAGGCGGGGTACATGTCGGGTTAAGGGTCAGCCTAGGAAAGGTTGGAGGAAGGGGGTAAAGGAGGTTTTGTGTGCAAGGGGCTTGGACTTCCAGCAAGCATGTGTGAGTGTGTTAGGTAGAAACAAATGGAGACAAATGGTTTCTAGGACTTGACATACTGTTGGAGTGTGAGCAGGGTAACATTTAACATTTATGAAGGGATTCAGGGAAACTGGCAGGCCGGACTTAAGTCCTGGAAATGGGAAGTACAGTGCCTGCACTCTGAAGGAGGGGTGTTAATGTTGCAGTTTTATTACTGTAATGTAAGTGTGCCTCTGGCAAGACAGTGATGGAGTGAATGATGATGAAAATTTTTCTTTTTCGGGCCACCCTGCCTTGGTGGGAGACGGCCGATGTGTTAATAAAAAAAAAAATTCTAATGGGCTAATGAAAGTAACTTGATATTCAGTGTTGGCATACTTCACTTGCCTAAATTTGTGAAAAATTAATTCAAAACAAGCACTGAATACAAAATACAGGTAGACCACACTAAAAATAAAAACAGATAAAAATGTTACTACTAATAATATCAGAGATGTCATTTAGAGAATGCAGAAAGTTTAACACTATTACTCGAGTGTCAAGTAAAGGAGAGGCTGGAGGTAGCTTGAGAGCAATGTATTGTGTGAATATTTTGCAAAGAATTCAGAGTGTAGAAATTAGAAGATGGAGTGAGGGTTAACTAAGGTATAATCCAGAGGCTGAGGCGAGAAGTGTTGAGGTGGTTTTGCAGTCACTGGTCAATATAATACTGTGAAAATTAATCTTTAATAAAAAAGCATTTATCTTTGGGAAAGGGCTTTAATAATCCCTTTAGCCCCCATGACTCTGCCACTGATTAATTGTCCCTTTTTCATAGCATATTAGCAAGGTATGTCTATCTGCACACCATGCATAATGCAGCTATGACTCAACCCCTACAACCACAGATAGGTGAGTACAGCAGGTTAGGTTTCAGACCACCACTGTAAAGTGAACATCACCTTAAAGCAAATCACTTGCCAGTGTGTAGAAAAATCTGGTTGGCTGATGTGCGTGTCACCGTTGTTAATAATAAACATGAATATAACTGAAAAGCACCGTATTAGTGAGGTATACTTGTACAAGAGTACTTGTATGCTCTTCAGATCCTTGGGAATCTTGTTTTTCTGTAGTGTATAAATTAAACAATTACTACACACCAGTTACTGTATACAAAACTGTATCTGTTTCCAGCATCTCTGTCTTAATAACATCCATTCCCACTGTTTCACCCACTTTCAGTTTACGCACTGCCTTACCATTTCCTTATTACTCTCCTCTAGGGCTCTTCCTTGGTCCTAACAGAGCTTATTCCTCCCTGCCAAAGATATCAAATCACAGCCTTCATTTCATAATCTATGTTTAACAACTTGGTATATTCCCTCCATCTTGCTGTTACTTCTACCTCCCTGTTTAAATTTTGCCACATTCACTCTTATCTTCCATTTTCTTATATTCTAAGTGAAAGATAAAATTTGAAATATAATCATTGGTTAGCTCATCTAGTCAAATGTTACAGTAAAATTATTTTAGAGAATTTAATATGCCCAAAATGCTTTGCATATCAAGGGGCTTAAGTAGTAATATATGCCACTTGCCCTAATTGTATAATATACTCTACCACTTAATAGAAATAAAGTTTGATTTCTTTTTATATCATGTTAAATGCAATATGGTAAGCTCTCTAATGAAGATCTTGTATATCGTGGAATTTTTGTCATATATGCCCCCTTGTGGGTTTAGTGTTTAGTTTTGACAATACTAATAATACAGTGGACCCCCGGTTTTTGGCCGGTGCAGAAATCATACAATTCAGATTTCGAGCACTTTTTTTGGCGAAATTTTCCCCTGGGTTTTGTACATCCCCTTGGAAATCTATACGCCTGTGCCACTCATACGTTTGTGACTCACTCTTAGGCACATTAAATGTCTTATTTTAGGTTAATATAGACATTTTCATTAATCCATCTATGATATTTTCTTCAAAATTATGTAAGAAACACATTACATAGCACATAAACATGCCTTTGTTACTAATTCACTCAGAGTGTCCCTTTAGTCTTAATGCCATAGTAATACTAATAGTACATAATAATAATCACTCTTGGGCACATTAAATGTCTTATTTTACATTAATATAGATATTTTCATTAATCCATCTATGATATTTTTTTCAGAATTATGTAAGAAACACATTACATAGCATACAAACATGCAATGTTTATATGCGGTGGAGGGTAAACATTACGTTTTCTCTGGTCCAGCATTAGAGAAAACTGTATCTGCGTTGGCCCATTAACCGCCCTCAGTACATAAGCTTTTGTTTACAATTCTCAGCCCGAATTATTCATTACTTCTCCCTTTGCTCATGATGCCATCTAAAGGTAGTTGTTAGAAACGATTAAACTCGGTGAACATGATTTGTCAGTGGTAATAATATGGCTGTAGGCCGCATTGTATGTAGCCGGTAAGTATACACTAGGATGTAGTCCGCCTGGGATTACAAATAAATACTACTCACCAACAAGAGTCTTCAATAAAAGTATGTAATGTTCATTTATCTTTAAAATTAGTCATTTATATTTATTTCTCATTATTTTCTGTATGTAAAACTATAGTTATTCTCTATAAATTGTATTTATGTTAATATTTTTGGGTGTCTTAAATGGATTAATTGGATTTACATTATTTCTTATGGGAAATATTACTTCAGTTTTCGGCCATTTCGGCCAACCTTCTGGAACGGATTAATTACGAAAATCAGGGGTCTACTGTATTAATATAATAAATGTAATTGTAAAGATTGATAGCACTTTGAAAGGACTTCGTAATGCAGCTATTCAGTTTTTGGATAAGGTTTTCCTTTGTATTTACAAAAAAAATCATCACATAGGGGAGGTTTATGAGAGGTTATTGTATGTAGTGTATGTTTTATATTATTTTTCCTCAGGAAACCTGGGAAGTAATAAAGGTAATGATGGGAGATATGTTAAATAAACACCTGACAGACATTCCCGTCAACTGTGTCAGAGAACTCTATGAGTTGGTCAATGAGAAGGTCCCGGGAGGAGTCACGTTTGAGAAGGTTCCTCGTCTTGAGAATGATGATGAAGCAAAATATCATGTGAAGGTAGGTGGACACTAGGTTATATAAACAAAGCTATGTACCTTGTGAAGGTAAGAAGACGGTGGGTTTTATATATACATGTAGATATATATGTATATGTATTTTTTTTTTTTTTTTTCAACAAGTCGGCCGTTTCCCACCGAGGCAGGGTGACCCAAAAAAAAGAAAGAAAATCCCCAAAAAGAAAATACTTTCATCATCATTCAACACTTTCACCACACTCGCACATTATCACTGTTTTTGCAGAGGTGCTCAGAATACAACAGTCCAGAAGCATACACATATAAAGACACACAGCATATCCCTCCAAACTGCCAATATCCCAAACCCCTCCTTTAAAGTGCAGGCATTGTACTTCCCATTTCCAGGACTCAAGTCCGACTATATGAAATTAACCGGTTTCCCTGAATCCCTTCACTAAATATTACCCTGCTCACACTCCAACAGATCGTCAGGTCCCAAGTACCATTCGTCTCCATTCACTCCTATCTAACACGCTCACGCACGCTTGCTGGAAGTCCAAGCCCCTCGCCCACAAAACCTCCTTTACCCCCTCTCTCCAACCCTTTCGAGGACGACCCCTACCCCGCCTTCCTTCCCCTATAGATTTATATACTTTCCATGTCATTCTACTTTGATCCATTCTCTCTAAATGACCAAACCACCTCAACAACCCCTCTTCTGCCCTCTGACTAATACTTTTATTAACTCCACACCTTCTCCTAATTTCCACACTCCGAATTTTCTGCATAATATTTACACCACACATTGCCCTTAACCCTTTCAGGGTCCAAGGCCCAAATCTGGAGTCACGCACCAGTGTCCAAGAATTTTAAAAAAAAAAAATTGTTATTTTTTCTTATGAAATCGTAGAGAATCTTTTTGTGAAGGTAATAAAACAAAAAGTACGAAATTTGGTGGAAAATTGACGAAATTATGCTCTCGCGAATTTTGATGTGTCAGCGATATTTACGAATCGGCGATTTTGCCGACTTTGACTCCCATTTTAGGCCAATTACATTATTCCAATCAACCAAATTCTTAGCTATTTCACTAGTATTACTTCTATTCTATCGATTGAGCACAAGAAATCGCCAAGTCAACTGTTTCAACTACAAAATAAAGTGATCGGAAATTGTTAATTTGGCCAATTTAACACAAAGTTCAAAATATTCCAATTTCAAAATAGGGTCCAGAATGAACAATGTAGGCATTCCTGGCACTAAACTAACATTTCCTCTGTTCATTAGTTATGTTTTGAGGCTTTACAAATAAATTCCATTTTGATTTTTTATTCACATAATGAATTTTTATTCACACCAAAAAATAGAAGATTTACTGTTATGCAATACTGTAATAATTGTATAAATATCATCACCATATTTGTGAATGTATATTAGACCCACCAACTGACGTGTATTAGACGTGTGAGGTCGTTTGTTTACTCTTGAATATCGGCAAAAATTTAACATTTCCGCTACTTTGAGCTCAGTTTCAAGCCATTTCCAGTGCTAAACCAATCAAAATCATCTCTATTTCTGTAATATGTCTTCCATTCTATCAAATGAGACCAAGAAATCGCAAATACAACTATAAAAAACATACGAAAAAACACTGCAAAGTTGCTGTTTTAATCGAAAAATCATGATTTCATTTTTTTTCTCTCATTATACACAGTGTGCTGCAGGATCTGTTTTATGTGGTGCACACATACCACATAGATGTATTCTCTCATATCTAGGCCCAAATGTACCACTCACAGTTTATCAGAGTGAGCTGAGCTCATGGCGTAGATCTACGGTTTGGACCCTGAACGTAAAGCCGTAGATCTACGGGACGGACCCTGAAAGGGTTAAACAGGACATCTCCACTGCCTCCAACCGTCTCCTCGCTGCTGCATTTACCATCCAAGCTTCACACCCATATAGGAGTGTTGGTACTACTATACTTTCATACATTCCCTTCTTTGCCTCCATAGATAACGTTTTTTGACTCCACATATACCTCAATGCACCACTCACCTTTTTTCCCTCATCAATTCTATGATTAACCTCATCCTTCATAAATCCATCCGCCGACACGTCAACTCCCAAGTATCTGAAAACATTCACTTCTTCCATACTCCTCCTTCCCAATTTGATATCCAATTTTTCTTTATCTAAATCATTTGACACCCTCATCACCTTACTCTTTTCTATGTTCACTTTCAACTTTCTACCTTTACACACATTCTCAAACTCATCCACTAACCTTTGCAGTTTTTCTTTAGAATCTCCCATAAGCACAGTATCATCAGCAAAAAGTAACTGTGTCAATTCCCATTTTGAAATTGATTCCCCATAATTTAATCCCACCCCTCTCCCGAACACCCTAGCATTTACTTCTTTTACAACCCCATCTATAAATATATTAAACAACCATGGTGACATTACACATCCCTGTCTAAGACCTACTTTTACCGGGAAGTATTCTCCCTCTCTTCTACACACCCTAACCTGAGCCTCGCTATCCTCATAAAAGCTCTTTACAGCATTTAGTAACTTACCACCTATTCCATAAACTTGCAACATCTGCCACATTGCTCCTCTATCCACTCTATCATATGCCTTTTCTAAATCCATAAATGCAATAAAAACTTCCCTACCTTTATCTAAATACTGTTCACATATATGCTTCAATGTAAACACTTGATCTACACATCCCCTACCCACTCTGAAGCCTCCTTGCTCATCCGCAATTCTACATTCTGTCTTACCTCTAATTCTTTCAATTATAACCCTACCGTATACTTTTCCTGGTATACTCAGTAAACTTATTCCTCTATAATTTTTACAATCTCTTTTGTCCCCTTTCCCTTTATATAAAGGGACTATACATGCTCTCCGCCAATCCCTAGGTACCTTCCCCTCTTTCATACATTTATTAAACAAAAGTACCAACCATTCCAACACTATATCCCCCCTTGCTTTTAACATTTCTGTCATGATCCCATCAGTTCCAGCTGCTTTACCCCTTTTCATTCTACGTAATGCCTCACGTACCTCCACCACACTTACATTCTGCTCTTCTTCACTCCTAAAAGATGGTATACCTCCCTGGCCAGTGCATGAAATTACCGCCTCCCTTTCTTCCTCAACATTTAAAAGTTCCTCAAAATATTCTCGCCATCTACCTAATACATCCCTCTCCCCATCTACTAACTCCCCTACTCTGTTTTTAACGGACAAATCCATACTTTCCCTAGGCTTTCTTAACTTGTTTAACTCACTCCAAAATTTTTTCTTATTTTCATTAAAATTTCTTGACAGTGCCTCTCCCACTCTTTCATCTGCTCTCCTTTTGCACTCTCTCACCACTCTCTTCACCTTTCTTTTACTCTCCATATACTCTGCTCTTCTTAAAACACTTCTGCTTTGTAAAAACCTCTCGTAAGCTACCTTTTTCTCTTTTATCACACCCTTTACTTCATCATTCCACCAATCACTCCTCTTTCCTCCTGCCCCCACCCTCCTATAACCACAAACTTCTGCCCCACATTCTAATACTGCATTTTTAAAACTATTCCAACCCTCTTCAACCCCCCCACTACTCATCTTTGCACTAGCCCACCTTTCTGCCAATAGTCGCTTATATCTCGCCCGAACTTCCTCCTCCCTTAGTTTATACACTTTCACCTCCCTCTTACTTGTTGTTGCCACCTTCCTCTTTTCCCATCTACCTCTTACTCTAACTGTAGCTACAATTAAATAATGATCTGATATATCAGTTGCCCCTCTATAAACATGTACATCCTGGAGCCTACCCATCAACCTTTTATCCACCAATACATAATCTAACAAACTACTTTCATTACGTGCTACATCATACCTTGTATATTTATTTATCCTCTTTTTCATAAAATATGTATTACTTATTACCAAATTTCTTTCTTCACATAGCTCAATTAAAGGCTCCCCATTTACATTTACCCCTGGCACCCCAAATTTACCTACTACTCCCTCCATAACATTTTTACCCACTTTAGCATTGAAATCCCCAACCACCATTACTCTCACACTTGATTCAAAACTCCCCACGCATTCACTCAACATTTCCCAAATCTCTCTCTCTCCTCTACACTTCTCTCTTCTCCAGATGCATACACGCTTACTATAACCCACTTTTCACATCCAATCTTTATTTTACTCCACATAATCCTTGAACTTATGCATTTGTAGTCCCTCTTTTCCTGCCATAGCTTATCCTTCAACATTATTGCTACTCCTTCCGAGTAAAAAAAAAAAAAAAAAAAAAAAAAAAAAAAAAAAATATATATATATATA